>NW_026608340.1:0-74474 GCF_029499605.1 Hyla sarda
CGCTCACTAAGTCAGTCTCTCTCTCTCTCTCTCTTTTTCTTTTTATATATATTTTTTTCCGTCTTCTTCTTCTTCTTCTTCAGACCCTGTCATAGCACTAATGCCTTTCCAATACCACCAGCAGATGGAGACACTCCATTGCAACATTGGTTGTGAGCAGCAGTTTCTAAAAACAAATGCCTCATGGCGGATTTCCCATCCATCAATGGATGGTAAATTTTGTTTTTATCATTCACTGACCACAGAAACCAATGCATGGTCAAGCAACAGCAATGACACACCCTTGTGTATAGGCATGAGACCCTCATGTCATTTAACAGGATTCAGCACCACCCACAAGACAGCTACCTGTCATGTCATGTCAAACCTGCACAGGTGTGCTAGATTATTATTATTTAGTTTTATTTTATTTTTTTACACCAATCAGTGTGCAAACATGGTCATTAAAACGCTAAATGAATAGACGTTCATAAACCAGTCAGTGCAACTCATCATTTTGGTCTCCAATTCTCAAACTCAAATTCTCACCCACGGAGGATTAAATGAGAATCTTTCTTGTTTAACACTGGAATGGGGTGGTGCACTGTTCACTACCCGAAGATACTGCCACATCGGGTCAATGCATAGGGCGACAGAAGCAAGCTTCCAAATCAGCTCCCTTTCTCAAAAATCCATTTAATTTATGGTCCCCAGATAGGGAACGTATGTATCAGTATGTGCTCACAAGTCACCCAAGTGCAAGTATTCACACAAAAAAAAACGTGCCTCAGGATGCGATCTGTCGCAAGATCCTTTCTTTTTTTACACTTGATCTAAGCCAAAAGGCCTAGAGGGGATAACCGGGAAAGGGGTGGACCCAACCATGTCCCCTTCATGAGCACTCACATTACTCATAGGAATGGAAGGAAGGCTGGCAGCCAACCAGCCTCCCATACACTTTCTGGGTGGGTGGCAGTCAGCCACCCATACATACATACAGCACAGGCTAAACCCACATCATCACTTAAAAAAAGGACAGGCGACCATTGCACTCTGATGGAGCATTTAGCAATGCAATCCATAGCCTGGCTTTTGCCTGAACCCCCATCACTCCTCCTCTTGCATATAAGACAATATTTCAGATCTGCATATGAAAACAACACGCCTACCTTTGTTGCACATAGCTGCCTGCCTGTCTCTAGTTACCCCACTGGCTGTAGCTGCGTCCCTTCCGACATGGAATAACACCAACTGTAACGATAAACTGAAAATTAACAGTATAAACCTGCATCATTTTGGACTCTGGTATTTGCTGAATCCGGGTGACCTGACAATCGATGGTGGTGCCGCTGGTGATTCTGGCCTTCTTGGAATCTGTTGGGCCTATGTGTTAGCTCACACATCACTTGGGTATCCATGGTAACTACCACAACATGGTCATCTGCAGTTTACATCTAGCCCGTGGCATTGAATGGCATTTTAAAAGTGCTAAGGGTCCTGGTGCAATAATCCTCCCATGAGGATCAGCCTCAACGGCTTTGTAGATTGCACTCATGTCAGCAACTCCATATACATTTTTTTTTCTTCATGCTTCTTTCTTCATCCTTTTTTCTTTCTGTCATTCAGACTTTCATTCATTCGATCTCTCTCACTCACTTGCTTTAACTCATTTGTTCTCACTCACTCAATCACTCACTCACTCATTCACTCTCACTCACTCTCACTCTCTCACTCACTCGCTCACTAAGTCAGTCTCTCTCTCTCTCTCTCTTTTTCTTTTTATATATATTTTTTTCCGTCTTCTTCTTCTTCTTCTTCTTCAGACCCTGTCATAGCACTAATGCCTTTCCAATACCACCAGCAGATGGAGACACTCCATTGCAACATTGGTTGTGAGCAGCAGTTTCTAAAAACAAATGCCTCATGGCGGATTTCCCATCCATCAATGGATGGTAAATTTTGTTTTTATCATTCACTGACCACAGAAACCAATGCATGGTCAAGCAACAGCAATGACACACCCTTGTGTATAGGCATGAGACCCTCATGTCATTTAACAGGATTCAGCACCACCCACAAGACAGCTACCTGTCATGTCATGTCAAACCTGCACAGGTGTGCTAGATTATTATTATTTAGTTTTATTTTATTTTTTTACACCAATCAGTGTGCAAACATGGTCATTAAAACGCTAAATGAATAGACGTTCATAAACCAGTCAGTGCAACTCATCATTTTGGTCTCCAATTCTCAAACTCAAATTCTCACCCACGGAGGATTAAATGAGAATCTTTCTTGTTTAACACTGGAATGGGGTGGTGCACTGTTCACTACCCGAAGATACTGCCACATCGGGTCAATGCATAGGGCGACAGAAGCAAGCTTCCAAATCAGCTCCCTTTCTCAAAAATCCATTTAATTTATGGTCCCCAGATAGGGAACGTATGTATCAGTATGTGCTCACAAGTCACCCAAGTGCAAGTATTCACACAAAAAAAAACGTGCCTCAGGATGCGATCTGTCGCAAGATCCTTTCTTTTTTTACACTTGATCTAAGCCAAAAGGCCTAGAGGGGATAACCGGGAAAGGGGTGGACCCAACCATGTCCCCTTCATGAGCACTCACATTACTCATAGGAATGGAAGGAAGGCTGGCAGCCAACCAGCCTCCCATACACTTTCTGGGTGGGTGGCAGTCAGCCACCCATACATACATACAGCACAGGCTAAACCCACATCATCACTTAAAAAAAGGACAGGCGACCATTGCACTCTGATGGAGCATTTAGCAATGCAATCCATAGCCTGGCTTTTGCCTGAACCCCCATCACTCCTCCTCTTGCATATAAGACAATATTTCAGATCTGCATATGAAAACAACACGCCTACCTTTGTTGCACATAGCTGCCTGCCTGTCTCTAGTTACCCCACTGGCTGTAGCTGCGTCCCTTCCGACATGGAATAACACCAACTGTAACGATAAACTGAAAATTAACAGTATAAACCTGCATCATTTTGGACTCTGGTATTTGCTGAATCCGGGTGACCTGACAATCGATGGTGGTGCCGCTGGTGATTCTGGCCTTCTTGGAATCTGTTGGGCCTATGTGTTAGCTCACACATCACTTGGGTATCCATGGTAACTACCACAACATGGTCATCTGCAGTTTACATCTAGCCCGTGGCATTGAATGGCATTTTAAAAGTGCTAAGGGTCCTGGTGCAATAATCCTCCCATGAGGATCAGCCTCAACGGCTTTGTAGATTGCACTCATGTCAGCAACTCCATATACATTTTTTTTTCTTCATGCTTCTTTCTTCATCCTTTTTTCTTTCTGTCATTCAGACTTTCATTCATTCGATCTCTCTCACTCACTTGCTTTAACTCATTTGTTCTCACTCACTCACTCACTCAATCACTCACTCACTCATTCACTCTCACTCACTCTCACTCTCTCACTCACTCGCTCACTAAGTCAGTCTCTCTCTCTCTCTCTTTTTCTTTTTATATATATTTTTTTCCGTCTTCTTCTTCTTCTTCTTCTTCTTCAGACCCTGTCATAGCACTAATGCCTTTCCAATACCACCAGCAGATGGAGACACTCCATTGCAACATTGGTTGTGAGCAGCAGTTTCTAAAAACAAATGCCTCATGGCGGATTTCCCATCCATCAATGGATGGTAAATTTTGTTTTTATCATTCACTGACCACAGAAACCAATGCATGGTCAAGCAACAGCAATGACACACCCTTGTGTATAGGCATGAGACCCTCATGTCATTTAACAGGATTCAGCACCACCCACAAGACAGCTACCTGTCATGTCATGTCAAACCTGCACAGGTGTGCTAGATTATTATTATTTAGTTTTATTTTATTTTTTTACACCAATCAGTGTGCAAACATGGTCATTAAAACGCTAAATGAATAGACGTTCATAAACCAGTCAGTGCAACTCATCATTTTGGTCTCCAATTCTCAAACTCAAATTCTCACCCACGGAGGATTAAATGAGAATCTTTCTTGTTTAACACTGGAATGGGGTGGTGCACTGTTCACTACCCGAAGATACTGCCACATCGGGTCAATGCATAGGGCGACAGAAGCAAGCTTCCAAATCAGCTCCCTTTCTCAAAAATCCATTTAATTTATGGTCCCCAGATAGGGAACGTATGTATCAGTATGTGCTCACAAGTCACCCAAGTGCAAGTATTCACACAAAAAAAAACGTGCCTCAGGATGCGATCTGTCGCAAGATCCTTTCTTTTTTTACACTTGATCTAAGCCAAAAGGCCTAGAGGGGATAACCGGGAAAGGGGTGGACCCAACCATGTCCCCTTCATGAGCACTCACATTACTCATAGGAATGGAAGGAAGGCTGGCAGCCAACCAGCCTCCCATACACTTTCTGGGTGGGTGGCAGTCAGCCACCCATACATACATACAGCACAGGCTAAACCCACATCATCACTTAAAAAAAGGACAGGCGACCATTGCACTCTGATGGAGCATTTAGCAATGCAATCCATAGCCTGGCTTTTGCCTGAACCCCCATCACTCCTCCTCTTGCATATAAGACAATATTTCAGATCTGCATATGAAAACAACACGCCTACCTTTGTTGCACATAGCTGCCTGCCTGTCTCTAGTTACCCCACTGGCTGTAGCTGCGTCCCTTCCGACATGGAATAACACCAACTGTAACGATAAACTGAAAATTAACAGTATAAACCTGCATCATTTTGGACTCTGGTATTTGCTGAATCCGGGTGACCTGACAATCGATGGTGGTGCCGCTGGTGATTCTGGCCTTCTTGGAATCTGTTGGGCCTATGTGTTAGCTCACACATCACTTGGGTATCCATGGTAACTACCACAACATGGTCATCTGCAGTTTACATCTAGCCCGTGGCATTGAATGGCATTTTAAAAGTGCTAAGGGTCCTGGTGCAATAATCCTCCCATGAGGATCAGCCTCAACGGCTTTGTAGATTGCACTCATGTCAGCAACTCCATATACATTTTTTTTTCTTCATGCTTCTTTCTTCATCCTTTTTTCTTTCTGTCATTCAGACTTTCATTCATTCGATCTCTCTCACTCACTTGCTTTAACTCATTTGTTCTCACTCACTCACTCACTCACTCAATCACTCACTCACTCATTCACTCTCACTCACTCTCACTCTCTCACTCACTCGCTCACTAAGTCAGTCTCTCTCTCTCTCTCTCTTTTTCTTTTTATATATATTTTTTTCCGTCTTCTTCTTCTTCTTCTTCTTCTTCAGACCCTGTCATAGCACTAATGCCTTTCCAATACCACCAGCAGATGGAGACACTCCATTGCAACATTGGTTGTGAGCAGCAGTTTCTAAAAACAAATGCCTCATGGCGGATTTCCCATCCATCAATGGATGGTAAATTTTGTTTTTATCATTCACTGACCACAGAAACCAATGCATGGTCAAGCAACAGCAATGACACACCCTTGTGTATAGGCATGAGACCCTCATGTCATTTAACAGGATTCAGCACCACCCACAAGACAGCTACCTGTCATGTCATGTCAAACCTGCACAGGTGTGCTAGATTATTATTATTTAGTTTTATTTTATTTTTTTACACCAATCAGTGTGCAAACATGGTCATTAAAACGCTAAATGAATAGACGTTCATAAACCAGTCAGTGCAACTCATCATTTTGGTCTCCAATTCTCAAACTCAAATTCTCACCCACGGAGGATTAAATGAGAATCTTTCTTGTTTAACACTGGAATGGGGTGGTGCACTGTTCACTACCCGAAGATACTGCCACATCGGGTCAATGCATAGGGCGACAGAAGCAAGCTTCCAAATCAGCTCCCTTTCTCAAAAATCCATTTAATTTATGGTCCCCAGATAGGGAATGTATGTATCAGTATGTGCTCACAAGTCACCCAAGTGCAAGTATTCACACAAAAAAAAAACGTGCCTCAGGATGCGATCTGTCGCAAGATCCTTTCTTTTTTTACACTTGATCTAAGCCAAAAGGCCTAGAGGGGATAACCGGGAAAGGGGTGGACCCAACCATGTCCCCTTCATGAGCACTCACATTACTCATAGGAATGGAAGGAAGGCTGGCAGCCAACCAGCCTCCCATACACTTTCTGGGTGGGTGGCAGTCAGCCACCCATACATACATACAGCACAGGCTAAACCCACATCATCACTTAAAAAAAGGACAGGCGACCATTGCACTCTGATGGAGCATTTAGCAATGCAATCCATAGCCTGGCTTTTGCCTGAACCCCCATCACTCCTCCTCTTGCATATAAGACAATATTTCAGATCTGCATATGAAAACAACACGCCTACCTTTGTTGCACATAGCTGCCTGCCTGTCTCTAGTTACCCCACTGGCTGTAGCTGCGTCCCTTCCGACATGGAATAACACCAACTGTAACGATAAACTGAAAATTAACAGTATAAACCTGCATCATTTTGGACTCTGGTATTTGCTGAATCCGGGTGACCTGACAATCGATGGTGGTGCCGCTGGTGATTCTGGCCTTCTTGGAATCTGTTGGGCCTATGTGTTAGCTCACACATCACTTGGGTATCCATGGTAACTACCACAACATGGTCATCTGCAGTTTACATCTAGCCCGTGGCATTGAATGGCATTTTAAAAGTGCTAAGGGTCCTGGTGCAATAATCCTCCCATGAGGATCAGCCTCAACGGCTTTGTAGATTGCACTCATGTCAGCAACTCCATATACATTTTTTTTTCTTCATGCTTCTTTCTTCATCCTTTTTTCTTTCTGTCATTCAGACTTTCATTCATTCGATCTCTCTCACTCACTTGCTTTAACTCATTTGTTCTCACTCACTCACTCACTCACTCAATCACTCACTCACTCATTCACTCTCACTCACTCTCACTCACTCGCTCACTAAGTCAGTCTCTCTCTCTCTCTCTCTTTTTCTTTTTATATATATTTTTTCCGTCTTCTTCTTCTTCTTCTTCTTCTTCTTCTTCAGACCCTGTCATAGCACTAATGCCTTTCCAATACCACCAGCAGATGGAGACACTCCATTGCAACATTGGTTGTGAGCAGCAGTTTCTAAAAACAAATGCCTCATGGCGGATTTCCCATCCATCAATGGATGGTAAATTTTGTTTTTATCATTCACTGACCACAGAAACCAATGCATGGTCAAGCAACAGCAATGACACACCCTTGTGTATAGGCATGAGACCCTCATGTCATTTAACAGGATTCAGCACCACCCACAAGACAGCTACCTGTCATGTCATGTCAAACCTGCACAGGTGTGCTAGATTATTATTATTTAGTTTTATTTTATTTTTTTACACCAATCAGTGTGCAAACATGGTCATTAAAACGCTAAATGAATAGACGTTCATAAACCAGTCAGTGCAACTCATCATTTTGGTCTCCAATTCTCAAACTCAAATTCTCACCCACGGAGGATTAAATGAGAATCTTTCTTGTTTAACACTGGAATGGGGTGGTGCACTGTTCACTACCCGAAGATACTGCCACATCGGGTCAATGCATAGGGCGACAGAAGCAAGCTTCCAAATCAGCTCCCTTTCTCAAAAATCCATTTAATTTATGGTCCCCAGATAGGGAACGTATGTATCAGTATGTGCTCACAAGTCACCCAAGTGCAAGTATTCACACAAAAAAAAACGTGCCTCAGGATGCGATCTGTCGCAAGATCCTTTCTTTTTTTACACTTGATCTAAGCCAAAAGGCCTAGAGGGGATAACCGGGAAAGGGGTGGACCCAACCATGTCCCCTTCATGAGCACTCACATTACTCATAGGAATGGAAGGAAGGCTGGCAGCCAACCAGCCTCCCATACACTTTCTGGGTGGGTGGCAGTCAGCCACCCATACATACATACAGCACAGGCTAAACCCACATCATCACTTAAAAAAAGGACAGGCGACCATTGCACTCTGATGGAGCATTTAGCAATGCAATCCATAGCCTGGCTTTTGCCTGAACCCCCATCACTCCTCCTCTTGCATATAAGACAATATTTCAGATCTGCATATGAAAACAACACGCCTACCTTTGTTGCACATAGCTGCCTGCCTGTCTCTAGTTACCCCACTGGCTGTAGCTGCGTCCCTTCCGACATGGAATAACACCAACTGTAACGATAAACTGAAAATTAACAGTATAAACCTGCATCATTTTGGACTCTGGTATTTGCTGAATCCGGGTGACCTGACAATCGATGGTGGTGCCGCTGGTGATTCTGGCCTTCTTGGAATCTGTTGGGCCTATGTGTTAGCTCACACATCACTTGGGTATCCATGGTAACTACCACAACATGGTCATCTGCAGTTTACATCTAGCCCGTGGCATTGAATGGCATTTTAAAAGTGCTAAGGGTCCTGGTGCAATAATCCTCCCATGAGGATCAGCCTCAACGGCTTTGTAGATTGCACTAATGTCAGCAACTCCATATACATTTTTTTTTCTTCATGCTTCTTTCTTCATCCTTTTTTCTTTCTGTCATTCAGACTTTCATTCATTCGATCTCTCTCACTCACTTGCTTTAACTCATTTGTTCTCACTCACTCACTCACTCACTCAATCACTCACTCACTCATTCACTCTCACTCACTCTCACTCTCTCACTCACTCGCTCACTAAGTCAGTCTCTCTCTCTCTCTCTCTTTTTCTTTTTATATATATTTTTTTCCGTCTTCTTCTTCTTCTTCTTCTTCTTCTTCTTCTTCTTCTTCAGACCCTGTCATAGCACTAATGCCTTTCCAATACCACCAGCAGATGGAGACACTCCATTGCAACATTGGTTGTGAGCAGCAGTTTCTAAAAACAAATGCCTCATGGCGGATTTCCCATCCATCAATGGATGGTAAATTTTGTTTTTATCATTCACTGACCACAGAAACCAATGCATGGTCAAGCAACAGCAATGACACACCCTTGTGTATAGGCATGAGACCCTCATGTCATTTAACAGGATTCAGCACCACCCACAAGACAGCTACCTGTCATGTCATGTCAAACCTGCACAGGTGTGCTAGATTATTATTATTTAGTTTTATTTTATTTTTTTACACCAATCAGTGTGCAAACATGGTCATTAAAACGCTAAATGAATAGACGTTCATAAACCAGTCAGTGCAACTCATCATTTTGGTCTCCAATTCTCAAACTCAAATTCTCACCCACGGAGGATTAAATGAGAATCTTTCTTGTTTAACACTGGAATGGGGTGGTGCACTGTTCACTACCCAAAGATACTGCCACATCGGGTCAATGCATAGGGCGACAGAAGCAAGCTTCCAAATCAGCTCCCTTTCTCAAAAATCCATTTAATTTATGGTCCCCAGATAGGGAACGTATGTATCAGTATGTGCTCACAAGTCACCCAAGTGCAAGTATTCACACAAAAAAAAACGTGCCTCAGGATGCGATCTGTCGCAAGATCCTTTCTTTTTTTACACTTGATCTAAGCCAAAAGGCCTAGAGGGGATAACCGGGAAAGGGGTGGACCCAACCATGTCCCCTTCATGAGCACTCACATTACTCATAGGAATGGAAGGAAGGCTGGCAGCCAACCAGCCTCCCATACACTTTCTGGGTGGGTGGCAGTCAGCCACCCATACATACATACAGCACAGGCTAAACCCACATCATCACTTAAAAAAAGGACAGGCGACCATTGCACTCTGATGGAGCATTTAGCAATGCAATCCATAGCCTGGCTTTTGCCTGAACCCCCATCACTCCTCCTCTTGCATATAAGACAATATTTCAGATCTGCATATGAAAACAACACGCCTACCTTTGTTGCACATAGCTGCCTGCCTGTCTCTAGTTACCCCACTGGCTGTAGCTGCGTCCCTTCCGACATGGAATAACACCAACTGTAACGATAAACTGAAAATTAACAGTATAAACCTGCATCATTTTGGACTCTGGTATTTGCTGAATCCGGGTGACCTGACAATCGATGGTGGTGCCGCTGGTGATTCTGGCCTTCTTGGAATCTGTTGGGCCTATGTGTTAGCTCACACATCACTTGGGTATCCATGGTAACTACCACAACATGGTCATCTGCAGTTTACATCTAGCCCGTGGCATTGAATGGCATTTTAAAAGTGCTAAGGGTCCTGGTGCAATAATCCTCCCATGAGGATCAGCCTCAACGGCTTTGTAGATTGCACTCATGTCAGCAACTCCATATACATTTTTTTTTCTTCATGCTTCTTTCTTCATCCTTTTTTCTTTCTGTCATTCAGACTTTCATTCATTCGATCTCTCTCACTCACTTGCTTTAACTCATTTGTTCTCACTCACTCAATCACTCACTCACTCATTCACTCTCACTCACTCTCACTCTCTCACTCACTCGCTCACTAAGTCAGTCTCTCTCTCTCTCTCTTTTTCTTTTTATATATATTTTTTTCCGTCTTCTTCTTCTTCTTCTTCTTCTTCTTCTTCTTCTTCTTCAGACCCTGTCATAGCACTAATGCCTTTCCAATACCACCAGCAGATGGAGACACTCCATTGCAACATTGGTTGTGAGCAGCAGTTTCTAAAAACAAATGCCTCATGGCGGATTTCCCATCCATCAATGGATGGTAAATTTTGTTTTTATCATTCACTGACCACAGAAACCAATGCATGGTCAAGCAACAGCAATGACACACCCTTGTGTATAGGCATGAGACCCTCATGTCATTTAACAGGATTCAGCACCACCCACAAGACAGCTACCTGTCATGTCATGTCAAACCTGCACAGGTGTGCTAGATTATTATTATTTAGTTTTATTTTATTTTTTTACACCAATCAGTGTGCAAACATGGTCATTAAAACGCTAAATGAATAGACGTTCATAAACCAGTCAGTGCAACTCATCATTTTGGTCTCCAATTCTCAAACTCAAATTCTCACCCACGGAGGATTAAATGAGAATCTTTCTTGTTTAACACTGGAATGGGGTGGTGCACTGTTCACTACCCGAAGATACTGCCACATCGGGTCAATGCATAGGGCGACAGAAGCAAGCTTCCAAATCAGCTCCCTTTCTCAAAAATCCATTTAATTTATGGTCCCCAGATAGGGAACGTATGTATCAGTATGTGCTCACAAGTCACCCAAGTGCAAGTATTCACACAAAAAAAAACGTGCCTCAGGATGCGATCTGTCGCAAGATCCTTTCTTTTTTTACACTTGATCTAAGCCAAAAGGCCTAGAGGGGATAACCGGGAAAGGGGTGGACCCAACCATGTCCCCTTCATGAGCACTCACATTACTCATAGGAATGGAAGGAAGGCTGGCAGCCAACCAGCCTCCCATACACTTTCTGGGTGGGTGGCAGTCAGCCACCCATACATACATACAGCACAGGCTAAACCCACATCATCACTTAAAAAAAGGACAGGCGACCATTGCACTCTGATGGAGCATTTAGCAATGCAATCCATAGCCTGGCTTTTGCCTGAACCCCCATCACTCCTCCTCTTGCATATAAGACAATATTTCAGATCTGCATATGAAAACAACACGCCTACCTTTGTTGCACATAGCTGCCTGCCTGTCTCTAGTTACCCCACTGGCTGTAGCTGCGTCCCTTCCGACATGGAATAACACCAACTGTAACGATAAACTGAAAATTAACAGTATAAACCTGCATCATTTTGGACTCTGGTATTTGCTGAATCCGGGTGACCTGACAATCGATGGTGGTGCCGCTGGTGATTCTGGCCTTCTTGGAATCTGTTGGGCCTATGTGTTAGCTCACACATCACTTGGGTATCCATGGTAACTACCACAACATGGTCATCTGCAGTTTACATCTAGCCCGTGGCATTGAATGGCATTTTAAAAGTGCTAAGGGTCCTGGTGCAATAATCCTCCCATGAGGATCAGCCTCAACGGCTTTGTAGATTGCACTCATGTCAGCAACTCCATATACATTTTTTTTTCTTCATGCTTCTTTCTTCATCCTTTTTTCTTTCTGTCATTCAGACTTTCATTCATTCGATCTCTCTCACTCACTTGCTTTAACTCATTTGTTCTCACTCACTCACTCACTCACTCAATCACTCACTCACTCATTCACTCTCACTCACTCTCACTCTCTCACTCACTCGCTCACTAAGTCAGTCTCTCTCTCTCTCTCTTTTTCTTTTTATATATATTTTTTTCCGTCTTCTTCTTCTTCTTCTTCTTCTTCTTCTTCAGACCCTGTCATAGCACTAATGCCTTTCCAATACCACCAGCAGATGGAGACACTCCATTGCAACATTGGTTGTGAGCAGCAGTTTCTAAAAACAAATGCCTCATGGCGGATTTCCCATCCATCAATGGATGGTAAATTTTGTTTTTATCATTCACTGACCACAGAAACCAATGCATGGTCAAGCAACAGCAATGACACACCCTTGTGTATAGGCATGAGACCCTCATGTCATTTAACAGGATTCAGCACCACCCACAAGACAGCTACCTGTCATGTCATGTCAAACCTGCACAGGTGTGCTAGATTATTATTATTTAGTTTTATTTTATTTTTTTACACCAATCAGTGTGCAAACATGGTCATTAAAACGCTAAATGAATAGACGTTCATAAACCAGTCAGTGCAACTCATCATTTTGGTCTCCAATTCTCAAACTCAAATTCTCACCCACGGAGGATTAAATGAGAATCTTTCTTGTTTAACACTGGAATGGGGTGGTGCACTGTTCACTACCCGAAGATACTGCCACATCGGGTCAATGCATAGGGCGACAGAAGCAAGCTTCCAAATCAGCTCCCTTTCTCAAAAATCCATTTAATTTATGGTCCCCAGATAGGGAACGTATGTATCAGTATGTGCTCACAAGTCACCCAAGTGCAAGTATTCACACAAAAAAAAACGTGCCTCAGGATGCGATCTGTCGCAAGATCCTTTCTTTTTTTACACTTGATCTAAGCCAAAAGGCCTAGAGGGGATAACCGGGAAAGGGGTGGACCCAACCATGTCCCCTTCATGAGCACTCACATTACTCATAGGAATGGAAGGAAGGCTGGCAGCCAACCAGCCTCCCATACACTTTCTGGGTGGGTGGCAGTCAGCCACCCATACATACATACAGCACAGGCTAAACCCACATCATCACTTAAAAAAAGGACAGGCGACCATTGCACTCTGATGGAGCATTTAGCAATGCAATCCATAGCCTGGCTTTTGCCTGAACCCCCATCACTCCTCCTCTTGCATATAAGACAATATTTCAGATCTGCATATGAAAACAACACGCCTACCTTTGTTGCACATAGCTGCCTGCCTGTCTCTAGTTACCCCACTGGCTGTAGCTGCGTCCCTTCCGACATGGAATAACACCAACTGTAACGATAAACTGAAAATTAACAGTATAAACCTGCATCATTTTGGACTCTGGTATTTGCTGAATCCGGGTGACCTGACAATCGATGGTGGTGCCGCTGGTGATTCTGGCCTTCTTGGAATCTGTTGGGCCTATGTGTTAGCTCACACATCACTTGGGTATCCATGGTAACTACCACAACATGGTCATCTGCAGTTTACATCTAGCCCGTGGCATTGAATGGCATTTTAAAAGTGCTAAGGGTCCTGGTGCAATAATCCTCCCATGAGGATCAGCCTCAACGGCTTTGTAGATTGCACTCATGTCAGCAACTCCATATACATTTTTTTTTCTTCATGCTTCTTTCTTCATCCTTTTTTCTTTCTGTCATTCAGACTTTCATTCATTCGATCTCTCTCACTCACTTGCTTTAACTCATTTGTTCTCACTCACTCACTCACTCAATCACTCACTCACTCATTCACTCTCACTCACTCTCACTCTCTCACTCACTCGCTCACTAAGTCAGTCTCTCTCTCTCTCTCTCTTTTTCTTTTTATATATATTTTTTTCCGTCTTCTTCTTCTTCTTCTTCTTCAGACCCTGTCATAGCACTAATGCCTTTCCAATACCACCAGCAGATGGAGACACTCCATTGCAACATTGGTTGTGAGCAGCAGTTTCTAAAAACAAATGCCTCATGGCGGATTTCCCATCCATCAATGGATGGTAAATTTTGTTTTTATCATTCACTGACCACAGAAACCAATGCATGGTCAAGCAACAGCAATGACACACCCTTGTGTATAGGCATGAGACCCTCATGTCATTTAACAGGATTCAGCACCACCCACAAGACAGCTACCTGTCATGTCATGTCAAACCTGCACAGGTGTGCTAGATTATTATTATTTAGTTTTATTTTATTTTTTTACACCAATCAGTGTGCAAACATGGTCATTAAAACGCTAAATGAATAGACGTTCATAAACCAGTCAGTGCAACTCATCATTTTGGTCTCCAATTCTCAAACTCAAATTCTCACCCACGGAGGATTAAATGAGAATCTTTCTTGTTTAACACTGGAATGGGGTGGTGCACTGTTCACTACCCGAAGATACTGCCACATCGGGTCAATGCATAGGGCGACAGAAGCAAGCTTCCAAATCAGCTCCCTTTCTCAAAAATCCATTTAATTTATGGTCCCCAGATAGGGAACGTATGTATCAGTATGTGCTCACAAGTCACCCAAGTGCAAGTATTCACACAAAAAAAAACGTGCCTCAGGATGCGATCTGTCGCAAGATCCTTTCTTTTTTTACACTTGATCTAAGCCAAAAGGCCTAGAGGGGATAACCGGGAAAGGGGTGGACCCAACCATGTCCCCTTCATGAGCACTCACATTACTCATAGGAATGGAAGGAAGGCTGGCAGCCAACCAGCCTCCCATACACTTTCTGGGTGGGTGGCAGTCAGCCACCCATACATACATACAGCACAGGCTAAACCCACATCATCACTTAAAAAAAGGACAGGCGACCATTGCACTCTGATGGAGCATTTAGCAATGCAATCCATAGCCTGGCTTTTGCCTGAACCCCCATCACTCCTCCTCTTGCATATAAGACAATATTTCAGATCTGCATATGAAAACAACACGCCTACCTTTGTTGCACATAGCTGCCTGCCTGTCTCTAGTTACCCCACTGGCTGTAGCTGCGTCCCTTCCGACATGGAATAACACCAACTGTAACGATAAACTGAAAATTAACAGTATAAACCTGCATCATTTTGGACTCTGGTATTTGCTGAATCCGGGTGACCTGACAATCGATGGTGGTGCCGCTGGTGATTCTGGCCTTCTTGGAATCTGTTGGGCCTATGTGTTAGCTCACACATCACTTGGGTATCCATGGTAACTACCACAACATGGTCATCTGCAGTTTACATCTAGCCCGTGGCATTGAATGGCATTTTAAAAGTGCTAAGGGTCCTGGTGCAATAATCCTCCCATGAGGATCAGCCTCAACGGCTTTGTAGATTGCACTCATGTCAGCAACTCCATATACATTTTTTTTTCTTCATGCTTCTTTCTTCATCCTTTTTTCTTTCTGTCATTCAGACTTTCATTCATTCGATCTCTCTCACTCACTTGCTTTAACTCATTTGTTCTCACTCACTCACTCACTCACTCACTCAATCACTCACTCACTCATTCACTCTCACTCACTCTCACTCTCTCACTCACTCGCTCACTAAGTCAGTCTCTCTCTCTCTCTCTCTTTTTCTTTTTATATATATTTTTTTCCGTCTTCTTCTTCTTCTTCTTCTTCTTCTTCTTCTTCAGACCCTGTCATAACACTAATGCCTTTCCAATACCACCAGCAGATGGAGACACTCCATTGCAACATTGGTTGTGAGCAGCAGTTTCTAAAAACAAATGCCTCATGGCGGATTTCCCATCCATCAATGGATGGTAAATTTTGTTTTTATCATTCACTGACCACAGAAACCAATGCATGGTCAAGCAACAGCAATGACACACCCTTGTGTATAGGCATGAGACCCTCATGTCATTTAACAGGATTCAGCACCACCCACAAGACAGCTACCTGTCATGTCATGTCAAACCTGCACAGGTGTGCTAGATTATTATTATTTAGTTTTATTTTATTTTTTTACACCAATCAGTGTGCAAACATGGTCATTAAAACGCTAAATGAATAGACGTTCATAAACCAGTCAGTGCAACTCATCATTTTGGTCTCCAATTCTCAAACTCAAATTCTCACCCACGGAGGATTAAATGAGAATCTTTCTTGTTTAACACTGGAATGGGGTGGTGCACTGTTCACTACCCGAAGATACTGCCACATCGGGTCAATGCATAGGGCGACAGAAGCAAGCTTCCAAATCAGCTCCCTTTCTCAAAAATCCATTTAATTTATGGTCCCCAGATAGGGAACGTATGTATCAGTATGTGCTCACAAGTCACCCAAGTGCAAGTATTCACACAAAAAAAAACGTGCCTCAGGATGCGATCTGTCGCAAGATCCTTTCTTTTTTTACACTTGATCTAAGCCAAAAGGCCTAGAGGGGATAACCGGGAAAGGGGTGGACCCAACCATGTCCCCTTCATGAGCACTCACATTACTCATAGGAATGGAAGGAAGGCTGGCAGCCAACCAGCCTCCCATACACTTTCTGGGTGGGTGGCAGTCAGCCACCCATACATACATACAGCACAGGCTAAACCCACATCATCACTTAAAAAAAGGACAGGCGACCATTGCACTCTGATGGAGCATTTAGCAATGCAATCCATAGCCTGGCTTTTGCCTGAACCCCCATCACTCCTCCTCTTGCATATAAGACAATATTTCAGATCTGCATATGAAAACAACACGCCTACCTTTGTTGCACATAGCTGCCTGCCTGTCTCTAGTTACCCCACTGGCTGTAGCTGCGTCCCTTCCGACATGGAATAACACCAACTGTAACGATAAACTGAAAATTAACAGTATAAACCTGCATCATTTTGGACTCTGGTATTTGCTGAATCCGGGTGACCTGACAATCGATGGTGGTGCCGCTGGTGATTCTGGCCTTCTTGGAATCTGTTGGGCCTATGTGTTAGCTCACACATCACTTGGGTATCCATGGTAACTACCACAACATGGTCATCTGCAGTTTACATCTAGCCCGTGGCATTGAATGGCATTTTAAAAGTGCTAAGGGTCCTGGTGCAATAATCCTCCCATGAGGATCAGCCTCAACGGCTTTGTAGATTGCACTCATGTCAGCAACTCCATATACATTTTTTTTTCTTCATGCTTCTTTCTTCATCCTTTTTTCTTTCTGTCATTCAGACTTTCATTCATTCGATCTCTCTCACTCTCTTGCTTTAACTCATTTGTTCTCACTCACTCACTCACTCACTCAATCACTCACTCACTCATTCACTCTCACTCACTCTCACTCTCTCACTCACTCGCTCACTAAGTCAGTCTCTCTCTCTCTCTCTCTTTTTCTTTTTATATATATTTTTTTCCGTCTTCTTCTTCTTCTTCTTCTTCTTCAGACCCTGTCATAGCACTAATGCCTTTCCAATACCACCAGCAGATGGAGACACTCCATTGCAACATTGGTTGTGAGCAGCAGTTTCTAAAAACAAATGCCTCATGGCGGATTTCCCATCCATCAATGGATGGTAAATTTTGTTTTTATCATTCACTGACCACAGAAACCAATGCATGGTCAAGCAACAGCAATGACACACCCTTGTGTATAGGCATGAGACCCTCATGTCATTTAACAGGATTCAGCACCACCCACAAGACAGCTACCTGTCATGTCATGTCAAACCTGCACAGGTGTGCTAGATTATTATTATTTAGTTTTATTTTATTTTTTTACACCAATCAGTGTGCAAACATGGTCATTAAAACGCTAAATGAATAGACGTTCATAAACCAGTCAGTGCAACTCATCATTTTGGTCTCCAATTCTCAAACTCAAATTCTCACCCACGGAGGATTAAATGAGAATCTTTCTTGTTTAACACTGGAATGGGGTGGTGCACTGTTCACTACCCGAAGATACTGCCACATCGGGTCAATGCATAGGGCGACAGAAGCAAGCTTCCAAATCAGCTCCCTTTCTCAAAAATCCATTTAATTTATGGTCCCCAGATAGGGAACGTATGTATCAGTATGTGCTCACAAGTCACCCAAGTGCAAGTATTCACACAAAAAAAAACGTGCCTCAGGATGCGATCTGTCGCAAGATCCTTTCTTTTTTTACACTTGATCTAAGCCAAAAGGCCTAGAGGGGATAACCGGGAAAGGGGTGGACCCAACCATGTCCCCTTCATGAGCACTCACATTACTCATAGGAATGGAAGGAAGGCTGGCAGCCAACCAGCCTCCCATACACTTTCTGGGTGGGTGGCAGTCAGCCACCCATACATACATACAGCACAGGCTAAACCCACATCATCACTTAAAAAAAGGACAGGCGACCATTGCACTCTGATGGAGCATTTAGCAATGCAATCCATAGCCTGGCTTTTGCCTGAACCCCCATCACCCCTCCTCTTGCATATAAGACAATATTTCAGATCTGCATATGAAAACAACACGCCTACCTTTGTTGCACATAGCTGCCTGCCTGTCTCTAGTTACCCCACTGGCTGTAGCTGCGTCCCTTCCGACATGGAATAACACCAACTGTAACGATAAACTGAAAATTAACAGTATAAACCTGCATCATTTTGGACTCTGGTATTTGCTGAATCCGGGTGACCTGACAATCGATGGTGGTGCCGCTGGTGATTCTGGCCTTCTTGGAATCTGTTGGGCCTATGTGTTAGCTCACACATCACTTGGGTATCCATGGTAACTACCACAACATGGTCATCTGCAGTTTACATCTAGCCCGTGGCATTGAATGGCATTTTAAAAGTGCTAAGGGTCCTGGTGCAATAATCCTCCCATGAGGATCAGCCTCAACGGCTTTGTAGATTGCACTCATGTCAGCAACTCCATATACATTTTTTTTTCTTCATGCTTCTTTCTTCATCCTTTTTTCTTTCTGTCATTCAGACTTTCATTCATTCGATCTCTCTCACTCACTTGCTTTAACTCATTTGTTCTCACTCACTCACTCACTCACTCAATCACTCACTCACTCATTCACTCTCACTCACTCTCACTCTCTCACTCACTCGCTCACTAAGTCAGTCTCTCTCTCTCTCTCTCTTTTTCTTTTTATATATATTTTTTTCCGTCTTCTTCTTCTTCTTCTTCTTCAGACCCTGTCATAGCACTAATGCCTTTCCAATACCACCAGCAGATGGAGACACTCCATTGCAACATTGGTTGTGAGCAGCAGTTTCTAAAAACAAATGCCTCATGGCGGATTTCCCATCCATCAATGGATGGTAAATTTTGTTTTTATCATTCACTGACCACAGAAACCAATGCATGGTCAAGCAACAGCAATGACACACCCTTGTGTATAGGCATGAGACCCTCATGTCATTTAACAGGATTCAGCACCACCCACAAGACAGCTACCTGTCATGTCATGTCAAACCTGCACAGGTGTGCTAGATTATTATTATTTAGTTTTATTTTATTTTTTTACACCAATCAGTGTGCAAACATGGTCATTAAAACGCTAAATGAATAGACGTTCATAAACCAGTCAGTGCAACTCATCATTTTGGTCTCCAATTCTCAAACTCAAATTCTCACCCACGGAGGATTAAATGAGAATCTTTCTTGTTTAACACTGGAATGGGGTGGTGCACTGTTCACTACCCGAAGATACTGCCACATCGGGTCAATGCATAGGGCGACAGAAGCAAGCTTCCAAATCAGCTCCCTTTCTCAAAAATCCATTTAATTTATGGTCCCCAGATAGGGAACGTATGTATCAGTATGTGCTCACAAGTCACCCAAGTGCAAGTATTCACACAAAAAAAAACGTGCCTCAGGATGCGATCTGTCGCAAGATCCTTTCTTTTTTTACACTTGATCTAAGCCAAAAGGCCTAGAGGGGATAACCGGGAAAGGGGTGGACCCAACCATGTCCCCTTCATGAGCACTCACATTACTCATAGGAATGGAAGGAAGGCTGGCAGCCAACCAGCCTCCCATACACTTTCTGGGTGGGTGGCAGTCAGCCACCCATACATACATACAGCACAGGCTAAACCCACATCATCACTTAAAAAAAGGACAGGCGACCATTGCACTCTGATGGAGCATTTAGCAATGCAATCCATAGCCTGGCTTTTGCCTGAACCCCCATCACTCCTCCTCTTGCATATAAGACAATATTTCAGATCTGCATATGAAAACAACACGCCTACCTTTGTTGCACATAGCTGCCTGCCTGTCTCTAGTTACCCCACTGGCTGTAGCTGCGTCCCTTCCGACATGGAATAACACCAACTGTAACGATAAACTGAAAATTAACAGTATAAACCTGCATCATTTTGGACTCTGGTATTTGCTGAATCCGGGTGACCTGACAATCGATGGTGGTGCCGCTGGTGATTCTGGCCTTCTTGGAATCTGTTGGGCCTATGTGTTAGCTCACACATCACTTGGGTATCCATGGTAACTACCACAACATGGTCATCTGCAGTTTACATCTAGCCCGTGGCATTGAATGGCATTTTAAAAGTGCTAAGGGTCCTGGTGCAATAATCCTCCCATGAGGATCAGCCTCAACGGCTTTGTAGATTGCACTCATGTCAGCAACTCCATATACATTTTTTTTTCTTCATGCTTCTTTCTTCATCCTTTTTTCTTTCTGTCATTCAGACTTTCATTCATTCGATCTCTCTCACTCTCTTGCTTTAACTCATTTGTTCTCACTCACTCACTCACTCACTCAATCACTCACTCACTCATTCACTCTCACTCACTCTCACTCTCTCACTCACTCGCTCACTAAGTCAGTCTCTCTCTCTCTCTCTCTTTTTCTTTTTATATATATTTTTTTCCGTCTTCTTCTTCTTCTTCTTCTTCTTCAGACCCTGTCATAGCACTAATGCCTTTCCAATACCACCAGCAGATGGAGACACTCCATTGCAACATTGGTTGTGAGCAGCAGTTTCTAAAAACAAATGCCTCATGGCGGATTTCCCATCCATCAATGGATGGTAAATTTTGTTTTTATCATTCACTGACCACAGAAACCAATGCATGGTCAAGCAACAGCAATGACACACCCTTGTGTATAGGCATGAGACCCTCATGTCATTTAACAGGATTCAGCACCACCCACAAGACAGCTACCTGTCATGTCATGTCAAACCTGCACAGGTGTGCTAGATTATTATTATTTAGTTTTATTTTATTTTTTTACACCAATCAGTGTGCAAACATGGTCATTAAAACGCTAAATGAATAGACGTTCATAAACCAGTCAGTGCAACTCATCATTTTGGTCTCCAATTCTCAAACTCAAATTCTCACCCACGGAGGATTAAATGAGAATCTTTCTTGTTTAACACTGGAATGGGGTGGTGCACTGTTCACTACCCGAAGATACTGCCACATCGGGTCAATGCATAGGGCGACAGAAGCAAGCTTCCAAATCAGCTCCCTTTCTCAAAAATCCATTTAATTTATGGTCCCCAGATAGGGAACGTATGTATCAGTATGTGCTCACAAGTCACCCAAGTGCAAGTATTCACACAAAAAAAAACGTGCCTCAGGATGCGATCTGTCGCAAGATCCTTTCTTTTTTTACACTTGATCTAAGCCAAAAGGCCTAGAGGGGATAACCGGGAAAGGGGTGGACCCAACCATGTCCCCTTCATGAGCACTCACATTACTCATAGGAATGGAAGGAAGGCTGGCAGCCAACCAGCCTCCCATACACTTTCTGGGTGGGTGGCAGTCAGCCACCCATACATACATACAGCACAGGCTAAACCCACATCATCACTTAAAAAAAGGACAGGCGACCATTGCACTCTGATGGAGCATTTAGCAATGCAATCCATAGCCTGGCTTTTGCCTGAACCCCCATCACCCCTCCTCTTGCATATAAGACAATATTTCAGATCTGCATATGAAAACAACACGCCTACCTTTGTTGCACATAGCTGCCTGCCTGTCTCTAGTTACCCCACTGGCTGTAGCTGCGTCCCTTCCGACATGGAATAACACCAACTGTAACGATAAACTGAAAATTAACAGTATAAACCTGCATCATTTTGGACTCTGGTATTTGCTGAATCCGGGTGACCTGACAATCGATGGTGGTGCCGCTGGTGATTCTGGCTTTCTTGGAATCTGTTGGGCCTATGTGTTAGCTCACACATCACTTGGGTATCCATGGTAACTACCACAACATGGTCATCTGCAGTTTACATCTAGCCCGTGGCATTGAATGGCATTTTAAAAGTGCTAAGGGTCCTGGTGCAATAATCCTCCCATGAGGATCAGCCTCAACGGCTTTGTAGATTGCACTCATGTCAGCAACTCCATATACATTTTTTTTTCTTCATGCTTCTTTCTTCATCCTTTTTTCTTTCTGTCATTCAGACTTTCATTCATTCGATCTCTCTCACTCACTTGCTTTAACTCATTTGTTCTCACTCACTCACTCACTCACTCACTCACTCAATCACTCACTCACTCATTCACTCTCACTCACTCTCACTCTCTCACTCACTCGCTCACTAAGTCAGTCTCTCTCTCTCTCTCTCTTTTTCTTTTTATATATATTTTTTTCCGTCTTCTTCTTCTTCTTCTTCTTCTTCTTCTTCAGACCCTGTCATAGCACTAATGCCTTTCCAATACCACCAGCAGATGGAGACACTCCATTGCAACATTGGTTGTGAGCAGCAGTTTCTAAAAACAAATGCCTCATGGCGGATTTCCCATCCATCAATGGATGGTAAATTTTGTTTTTATCATTCACTGACCACAGAAACCAATGCATGGTCAAGCAACAGCAATGACACACCCTTGTGTATAGGCATGAGACCCTCATGTCATTTAACAGGATTCAGCACCACCCACAAGACAGCTACCTGTCATGTCATGTCAAACCTGCACAGGTGTGCTAGATTATTATTATTTAGTTTTATTTTATTTTTTTACACCAATCAGTGTGCAAACATGGTCATTAAAACGCTAAATGAATAGACGTTCATAAACCAGTCAGTGCAACTCATCATTTTGGTCTCCAATTCTCAAACTCAAATTCTCACCCACGGAGGATTAAATGAGAATCTTTCTTGTTTAACACTGGAATGGGGTGGTGCACTGTTCACTACCCGAAGATACTGCCACATCGGGTCAATGCATAGGGCGACAGAAGCAAGCTTCCAAATCAGCTCCCTTTCTCAAAAATCCATTTAATTTATGGTCCCCAGATAGGGAACGTATGTATCAGTATGTGCTCACAAGTCACCCAAGTGCAAGTATTCACACAAAAAAAAAAACGTGCCTCAGGATGCGATCTGTCGCAAGATCCTTTCTTTTTTTACACTTGATCTAAGCCAAAAGGCCTAGAGGGGATAACCGGGAAAGGGGTGGACCCAACCATGTCCCCTTCATGAGCACTCACATTACTCATAGGAATGGAAGGAAGGCTGGCAGCCAACCAGCCTCCCATACACTTTCTGGGTGGGTGGCAGTCAGCCACCCATACATACATACAGCACAGGCTAAACCCACATCATCACTTAAAAAAAGGACAGGCGACCATTGCACTCTGATGGAGCATTTAGCAATGCAATCCATAGCCTGGCTTTTGCCTGAACCCCCATCACTCCTCCTCTTGCATATAAGACAATATTTCAGATCTGCATATGAAAACAACACGCCTACCTTTGTTGCACATAGCTGCCTGCCTGTCTCTAGTTACCCCACTGGCTGTAGCTGCGTCCCTTCCGACATGGAATAACACCAACTGTAACGATAAACTGAAAATTAACAGTATAAACCTGCATCATTTTGGACTCTGGTATTTGCTGAATCCGGGTGACCTGACAATCGATGGTGGTGCCGCTGGTGATTCTGGCCTTCTTGGAATCTGTTGGGCCTATGTGTTAGCTCACACATCACTTGGGTATCCATGGTAACTACCACAACATGGTCATCTGCAGTTTACATCTAGCCCGTGGCATTGAATGGCATTTTAAAAGTGCTAAGGGTCCTGGTGCAATAATCCTCCCATGAGGATCAGCCTCAACGGCTTTGTAGATTGCACTCATGTCAGCAACTCCATATACATTTTTTTTTCTTCATGCTTCTTTCTTCATCCTTTTTTCTTTCTGTCATTCAGACTTTCATTCATTCGATCTCTCTCACTCACTTGCTTTAACTCATTTGTTCTCACTCACTCACTCACTCACTCACTCAATCACTCACTCACTCATTCACTCTCACTCACTCTCACTCTCTCACTCACTCGCTCACTAAGTCAGTCTCTCTCTCTCTCTCTCTTTTTCTTTTTATATATATTTTTTTCCGTCTTCTTCTTCTTCTTCTTCTTCAGACCCTGTCATAGCACTAATGCCTTTCCAATACCACCAGCAGATGGAGACACTCCATTGCAACATTGGTTGTGAGCAGCAGTTTCTAAAAACAAATGCCTCATGGCGGATTTCCCATCCATCAATGGATGGTAAATTTTGTTTTTATCATTCACTGACCACAGAAACCAATGCATGGTCAAGCAACAGCAATGACACACCCTTGTGTATAGGCATGAGACCCTCATGTCATTTAACAGGATTCAGCACCACCCACAAGACAGCTACCTGTCATGTCATGTCAAACCTGCACAGGTGTGCTAGATTATTATTATTTAGTTTTATTTTATTTTTTTACACCAATCAGTGTGCAAACATGGTCATTAAAACGCTAAATGAATAGACGTTCATAAACCAGTCAGTGCAACTCATCATTTTGGTCTCCAATTCTCAAACTCAAATTCTCACCCACGGAGGATTAAATGAGAATCTTTCTTGTTTAACACTGGAATGGGGTGGTGCACTGTTCACTACCCGAAGATACTGCCACATCGGGTCAATGCATAGGGCGACAGAAGCAAGCTTCCAAATCAGCTCCCTTTCTCAAAAATCCATTTAATTTATGGTCCCCAGATAGGGAACGTATGTATCAGTATGTGCTCACAAGTCACCCAAGTGCAAGTATTCACACAAAAAAAAACGTGCCTCAGGATGCGATCTGTCGCAAGATCCTTTCTTTTTTTACACTTGATCTAAGCCAAAAGGCCTAGAGGGGATAACCGGGAAAGGGGTGGACCCAACCATGTCCCCTTCATGAGCACTCACATTACTCATAGGAATGGAAGGAAGGCTGGCAGCCAACCAGCCTCCCATACACTTTCTGGGTGGGTGGCAGTCAGCCACCCATACATACATACAGCACAGGCTAAACCCACATCATCACTTAAAAAAAGGACAGGCGACCATTGCACTCTGATGGAGCATTTAGCAATGCAATCCATAGCCTGGCTTTTGCCTGAACCCCCATCACTCCTCCTCTTGCATATAAGACAATATTTCAGATCTGCATATGAAAACAACACGCCTACCTTTGTTGCACATAGCTGCCTGCCTGTCTCTAGTTACCCCACTGGCTGTAGCTGCGTCCCTTCCGACATGGAATAACACCAACTGTAACGATAAACTGAAAATTAACAGTATAAACCTGCATCATTTTGGACTCTGGTATTTGCTGAATCCGGGTGACCTGACAATCGATGGTGGTGCCGCTGGTGATTCTGGCCTTCTTGGAATCTGTTGGGCCTATGTGTTAGCTCACACATCACTTGGGTATCCATGGTAACTACCACAACATGGTCATCTGCAGTTTACATCTAGCCCGTGGCATTGAATGGCATTTTAAAAGTGCTAAGGGTCCTGGTGCAATAATCCTCCCATGAGGATCAGCCTCAACGGCTTTGTAGATTGCACTCATGTCAGCAACTCCATATACATTTTTTTTTCTTCATGCTTCTTTCTTCATCCTTTTTTCTTTCTGTCATTCAGACTTTCATTCATTCGATCTCTCTCACTCACTTGCTTTAACTCATTTGTTCTCACTCACTCACTCACTCACTCAATCACTCACTCACTCATTCACTCTCACTCACTCTCAATCTCTCACTCACTCGCTCACTAAGTCAGTCTCTCTCTCTCTCTCTCTCTTTTTCTTTTTATATATATTTTTTTCCGTCTTCTTCTTCTTCTTCTTCTTCTTCTTCAGACCCTGTCATAGCACTAATGCCTTTCCAATACCACCAGCAGATGGAGACACTCCATTGCAACATTGGTTGTGAGCAGCAGTTTCTAAAAACAAATGCCTCATGGCGGATTTCCCATCCATCAATGGATGGTAAATTTTGTTTTTATCATTCACTGACCACAGAAACCAATGCATGGTCAAGCAACAGCAATGACACACCCTTGTGTATAGGCATGAGACCCTCATGTCATTTAACAGGATTCAGCACCACCCACAAGACAGCTACCTGTCATGTCATGTCAAACCTGCACAGGTGTGCTAGATTATTATTATTTAGTTTTATTTTATTTTTTTACACCAATCAGTGTGCAAACATGGTCATTAAAACGCTAAATGAATAGACGTTCATAAACCAGTCAGTGCAACTCATCATTTTGGTCTCCAATTCTCAAACTCAAATTCTCACCCACGGAGGATTAAATGAGAATCTTTCTTGTTTAACACTGGAATGGGGTGGTGCACTGTTCACTACCCGAAGATACTGCCACATCGGGTCAATGCATAGGGCGACAGAAGCAAGCTTCCAAATCAGCTCCCTTTCTCAAAAATCCATTTAATTTATGGTCCCCAGATAGGGAACGTATGTATCAGTATGTGCTCACAAGTCACCCAAGTGCAAGTATTCACACAAAAAAAAACGTGCCTCAGGATGCGATCTGTCGCAAGATCCTTTCTTTTTTTACACTTGATCTAAGCCAAAAGGCCTAGAGGGGATAACCGGGAAAGGGGTGGACCCAACCATGTCCCCTTCATGAGCACTCACATTACTCATAGGAATGGAAGGAAGGCTGGCAGCCAACCAGCCTCCCATACACTTTCTGGGTGGGTGGCAGTCAGCCACCCATACATACATACAGCACAGGCTAAACCCACATCATCACTTAAAAAAAGGACAGGCGACCATTGCACTCTGATGGAGCATTTAGCAATGCAATCCATAGCCTGGCTTTTGCCTGAACCCCCATCACTCCTCCTCTTGCATATAAGACAATATTTCAGATCTGCATATGAAAACAACACGCCTACCTTTGTTGCACATAGCTGCCTGCCTGTCTCTAGTTACCCCACTGGCTGTAGCTGCGTCCCTTCCGACATGGAATAACACCAACTGTAACGATAAACTGAAAATTAACAGTATAAACCTGCATCATTTTGGACTCTGGTATTTGCTGAATCCGGGTGACCTGACAATCGATGGTGGTGCCGCTGGTGATTCTGGCCTTCTTGGAATCTGTTGGGCCTATGTGTTAGCTCACACATCACTTGGGTATCCATGGTAACTACCACAACATGGTCATCTGCAGTTTACATCTAGCCCGTGGCATTGAATGGCATTTTAAAAGTGCTAAGGGTCCTGGTGCAATAATCCTCCCATGAGGATCAGCCTCAACGGCTTTGTAGATTGCACTCATGTCAGCAACTCCATATACATTTTTTTTTCTTCATGCTTCTTTCTTCATCCTTTTTTCTTTCTGTCATTCAGACTTTCATTCATTCGATCTCTCTCACTCACTTGCTTTAACTCATTTGTTCTCACTCACTCACTCACTCACTCACTCAATCACTCACTCACTCATTCACTCTCACTCACTCTCACTCTCTCACTCACTCGCTCACTAAGTCAGTCTCTCTCTCTCTCTCTCTTTTTCTTTTTATATATATTTTTTTCCGTCTTCTTCTTCTTCTTCTTCTTCTTCTTCTTCTTCTTCTTCAGACCCTGTCATAGCACTAATGCCTTTCCAATACCACCAGCAGATGGAGACACTCCATTGCAACATTGGTTGTGAGCAGCAGTTTCTAAAAACAAATGCCTCATGGCGGATTTCCCATCCATCAATGGATGGTAAATTTTGTTTTTATCATTCACTGACCACAGAAACCAATGCATGGTCAAGCAACAGCAATGACACACCCTTGTGTATAGGCATGAGACCCTCATGTCATTTAACAGGATTCAGCACCACCCACAAGACAGCTACCTGTCATGTCATGTCAAACCTGCACAGGTGTGCTAGATTATTATTATTTAGTTTTATTTTATTTTTTTACACCAATCAGTGTGCAAACATGGTCATTAAAACGCTAAATGAATAGACGTTCATAAACCAGTCAGTGCAACTCATCATTTTGGTCTCCAATTCTCAAACTCAAATTCTCACCCACGGAGGATTAAATGAGAATCTTTCTTGTTTAACACTGGAATTGGGTGGTGCACTGTTCACTACCCGAAGATACTGCCACATCGGGTCAATGCATAGGGCGACAGAAGCAAGCTTCCAAATCAGCTCCCTTTCTCAAAAATCCATTTAATTTATGGTCCCCAGATAGGGAACGTATGTATCAGTATGTGCTCACAAGTCACCCAAGTGCAAGTATTCACACAAAAAAAAACGTGCCTCAGGATGCGATCTGTCGCAAGATCCTTTCTTTTTTTACACTTGATCTAAGCCAAAAGGCCTAGAGGGGATAACCGGGAAAGGGGTGGACCCAACCATGTCCCCTTCATGAGCACTCACATTACTCATAGGAATGGAAGGAAGGCTGGCAGCCAACCAGCCTCCCATACACTTTCTGGGTGGGTGGCAGTCAGCCACCCATACATACATACAGCACAGGCTAAACCCACATCATCACTTAAAAAAAAGGACAGGCGACCATTGCACTCTGATGGAGCATTTAGCAATGCAATCCATAGCCTGGCTTTTGCCTGAACCCCCATCACTCCTCCTCTTGCATATAAGACAATATTTCAGATCTGCATATGAAAACAACACGCCTACCTTTGTTGCACATAGCTGCCTGCCTGTCTCTAGTTACCCCACTGGCTGTAGCTGCGTCCCTTCCGACATGGAATAACACCAACTGTAACGATAAACTGAAAATTAACAGTATAAACCTGCATCATTTTGGACTCTGGTATTTCCTGAATCCGGGTGACCTGACAATCGATGGTGGTGCCGCTGGTGATTCTGGCCTTCTTGGAATCTGTTGGGCCTATGTGTTAGCTCACACATCACTTGGGTATCCATGGTAACTACCACAACATGGTCATCTGCAGTTTACATCTAGCCCGTGGCATTGAATGGCATTTTAAAAGTGCTAAGGGTCCTGGTGCAATAATCCTCCCATGAGGATCAGCCTCAACGGCTTTGTAGATTGCACTCATGTCAGCAACTCCATATACATTTTTTTTTCTTCATGCTTCTTTCTTCATCCTTTTTTCTTTCTGTCATTCAGACTTTCATTCATTCGATCTCTCTCACTCACTTGCTTTAACTCATTTGTTCTCACTCACTCACTCACTCACTCAATCACTCACTCACTCATTCACTCTCACTCACTCTCACTCTCTCACTCACTCGCTCACTAAGTCAGTCTCTCTCTCTCTCTCTCTTTTTCTTTTTATATATATTTTTTTCCGTCTTCTTCTTCTTCTTCTTCAGACCCTGTCATAGCACTAATGCCTTTCCAATACCACCAGCAGATGGAGACACTCCATTGCAACATTGGTTGTGAGCAGCAGTTTCTAAAAACAAATGCCTCATGGCGGATTTCCCATCCATCAATGGATGGTAAATTTTGTTTTTATCATTCACTGACCACAGAAACCAATGCATGGTCAAGCAACAGCAATGACACACCCTTGTGTATAGGCATGAGACCCTCATGTCATTTAACAGGATTCAGCACCACCCACAAGACAGCTACCTGTCATGTCATGTCAAACCTGCACAGGTGTGCTAGATTATTATTATTTAGTTTTATTTTATTTTTTTACACCAATCAGTGTGCAAACATGGTCATTAAAACGCTAAATGAATAGACGTTCATAAACCAGTCAGTGCAACTCATCATTTTGGTCTCCAATTCTCAAACTCAAATTCTCACCCACGGAGGATTAAATGAGAATCTTTCTTGTTTAACACTGGAATGGGGTGGTGCACTGTTCACTACCCGAAGATACTGCCACATCGGGTCAATGCATAGGGCGACAGAAGCAAGCTTCCAAATCAGCTCCCTTTCTCAAAAATCCATTTAATTTATGGTCCCCAAATAGGGAACGTATGTATCAGTATGTGCTCACAAGTCACCCAAGTGCAAGTATTCACACAAAAAAAAACGTGCCTCAGGATGCGATCTGTCGCAAGATCCTTTCTTTTTTTACACTTGATCTAAGCCAAAAGGCCTAGAGGGGATAACCGGGAAAGGGGTGGACCCAACCATGTCCCCTTCATGAGCACTCACATTACTCATAGGAATGGAAGGAAGGCTGGCAGCCAACCAGCCTCCCATACACTTTCTGGGTGGGTGGCAGTCAGCCACCCATACATACATACAGCACAGGCTAAACCCACATCATCACTTAAAAAAAGGACAGGCGACCATTGCACTCTGATGGAGCATTTAGCAATGCAATCCATAGCCTGGCTTTTGCCTGAACCCCCATCACTCCTCCTCTTGCATATAAGACAATATTTCAGATCTGCATATGAAAACAACACGCCTACCTTTGTTGCACATAGCTGCCTGCCTGTCTCTAGTTACCCCACTGGCTGTAGCTGCGTCCCTTCCGACATGGAATAACACCAACTGTAACGATAAACTGAAAATTAACAGTATAAACCTGCATCATTTTGGACTCTGGTATTTGCTGAATCCGGGTGACCTGACAATCGATGGTGGTGCCGCTGGTGATTCTGGCCTTCTTGGAATCTGTTGGGCCTATGTGTTAGCTCACACATCACTTGGGTATCCATGGTAACTACCACAACATGGTCATCTGCAGTTTACATCTAGCCCGTGGCATTGAATGGCATTTTAAAAGTGCTAAGGGTCCTGGTGCAATAATCCTCCCATGAGGATCAGCCTCAACGGCTTTGTAGATTGCACTCATGTCAGCAACTCCATATACATTTTTTTTTCTTCATGCTTCTTTCTTCATCCTTTTTTCTTTCTGTCATTCAGACTTTCATTCATTCGATCTCTCTCACTCACTTGCTTTAACTCATTTGTTCTCACTCACTCACTCACTCACTCAATCACTCACTCACTCATTCACTCTCACTCACTCTCACTCTCTCACTCACTCGCTCACTAAGTCAGTCTCTCTCTCTCTCTCTCTTTTTCTTTTTATATATATTTTTTTCCGTCTTCTTCTTCTTCTTCTTCTTCTTCTTCAGACCCTGTCATAGCACTAATGCCTTTCCAATACCACCAGCAGATGGAGACACTCCATTGCAACATTGGTTGTGAGCAGCAGTTTCTAAAAACAAATGCCTCATGGCGGATTTCCCATCCATCAATGGATGGTAAATTTTGTTTTTATCATTCACTGACCACAGAAACCAATGCATGGTCAAGCAACAGCAATGACACACCCTTGTGTATAGGCATGAGACCCTCATGTCATTTAACAGGATTCAGCACCACCCACAAGACAGCTACCTGTCATGTCATGTCAAACCTGCACAGGTGTGCTAGATAATTATTATTTAGTTTTATTTTATTTTTTTACACCAATCAGTGTGCAAACATGGTCATTAAAACGCTAAATGAATAGACGTTCATAAACCAGTCAGTGCAACTCATCATTTTGGTCTCCAATTCTCAAACTCAAATTCTCACCCACGGAGGATTAAATGAGAATCTTTCTTGTTTAACACTGGAATGGGGTGGTGCACTGTTCACTACCCGAAGATACTGCCACATCGGGTCAATGCATAGGGCGACAGAAGCAAGCTTCCAAATCAGCTCCCTTTCTCAAAAATCCATTTAATTTATGGTCCCCAGATAGGGAACGTATGTATCAGTATGTGCTCACAAGTCACCCAAGTGCAAGTATTCACACAAAAAAAAATGTGCCTCAGGATGCGATCTGTCGCAAGATCCTTTCTTTTTTTACACTTGATCTAAGCCAAAAGGCCTAGAGGGGATAACCGGGAAAGGGGTGGACCCAACCATGTCCCCTTCATGAGCACTCACATTACTCATAGGAATGGAAGGAAGGCTGGCAGCCAACCAGCCTCCCATACACTTTCTGGGTGGGTGGCAGTCAGCCACCCATACATACATACAGCACAGGCTAAACCCACATCATCACTTAAAAAAAGGACAGGCGACCATTGCACTCTGATGGAGCATTTAGCAATGCAATCCATAGCCTGGCTTTTGCCTGAACCCCCATCACTCCTCCTCTTGCATATAAGACAATATTTCAGATCTGCATATGAAAACAACACGCCTACCTTTGTTGCACATAGCTGCCTGCCTGTCTCTAGTTACCCCACTGGCTGTAGCTGCGTCCCTTCCGACATGGAATAACACCAACTGTAACGATAAACTGAAAATTAACAGTATAAACCTGCATCATTTTGGACTCTGGTATTTGCTGAATCCGGGTGACCTGACAATCGATGGTGGTGCCGCTGGTGATTCTGGCCTTCTTGGAATCTGTTGGGCCTATGTGTTAGCTCACACATCACTTGGGTATCCATGGTAACTACCACAACATGGTCATCTGCAGTGTTACGCCTAGCGCTCCGGGTCCCCGCTCCTCCCCGGAGCGCTCACGGCGCCTTTCTCCCTGCAGCTCCCCGGTCAGCGCTGACCGGGAGCGCTGCCCTGTCATGGCCGTTGGGGATGCGATTCGCACAGCGGGACGCGCCCGCTCGCGAATCGCATCCCAGGTCACTTACCCGTTCCCGTCTCCTGCGGTCATGTGCTGGCGCGCGCGGCTCCGCTCTCTAGGGCGCGCGCGCGCCAGCTCCCTGAGACTTAAAGGGCCAGTGCACCAATGATTGGTGCCTGGCCCAATTAGTTTAATTGGTTCCCATCTGTTTCCTGGCTATATCTAGTCTCCTCCCTTGCACTTCCTTGCCGGATCTTGTTGCCCTAGAGCCTAGTGAAAGCGTTTTTGTGTGTTTATACCCTGTGTACCAGAACTACTGCTATCTCCCCTGACTACGAACCTTGCCGCCTGCCCCCGACCTTCTGCTACGTCCGACTTTGCTTCTGCCTACTCCCTTGTACCTCGCCTATCTTCAGCAGCCAGAGAGGTGAGCCGTTGCTAGTGGATACGACCTGGTCACTACCGCCGCAGCAAGACCATCCCGCTTTGCGGCGGGCTCTGGTGAAAACCAGTAGTGTCTTAGAACCGGTCCACTAGCACGGTCCTCGCCATCCCTCTCTGGCACAGAGGATCCACCTCCTGCCAGCCGGCATCGTGACAGTAGATCCGGCCATGGATCCCGCTGAGGTTCCCCTGCCAGTTGTCTCTGATATCGCCCGACAGATCGCCCATCTAACCCACCAGCTGTCGGAAGTGTCCACCATTGTGCGCCAACATTCGCAACTTCTTCAGCAATCATCTCCTTCGCCAGCTCCTGCACCTCCTCCGCTGCGAGTGGCCACTCCTAGCCTCCACCTGTCCTTGCCGGACAAATTTAATGGGGACTCTAAGTTTTGCCGTGGCTTTCTTTCGCAATGTTCATTGCACCTGGAGATGATGTCGGACCTGTTTCCCACTGAAAGGTCTAAGGTGGCTTTCGTAGTCAGCCTTCTGTCTGGAAAAGCTCTGTCTTGGGCCACACCGCTCTGGGACCGCAATGACCCCGTCACTGCCTCCGTACACTCCTTCTTCTCGGAAATCCGAAGTGTCTTTGAGGAACCTGCCCGAGCCTCTTCTGCTGAGACTGCCCTGTTGAACCTGGTCCAGGGTAATTCTTCCGTTGGCGAGTATGCCGTACAGTTCCGTACCCTTGCTTCAGAATTATCCTGGAATAATGAGGCACTCTGCGCGACCTTCAAAAAAGGCCTATCCAGTCGCATCAAGGATGTGCTGGCCGCACGAGAGATTCCTGCCAATCTGCAAGAACTCATCCATCTAGCTACCCGCATTGACATGCGTTTTTCTGAGCGACACCAAGAGCTCCGCCAGGAAAAAGACTTAGATCTCTGGGCACCTCTCCCACAGTATCCGTTGCAATCTACGCCTGGGCCTCCCGCCGAGGAGGCCATGCAAGTGGATAAGTCTCGCCTGACCCAGGAAGAGAGGAATCGCCGCAGGGAAGAAAATCTCTGTCTTTACTGTGCCAGTACCGAGCATTTCTTGGTGGATTGCCCTATCCGTCCTCCACGCCTGGGAAACGCACGCACGCACCCAGCTCACGTGGGTGTGGCGTCTCTTGGTTCCAAGTCTGCTCCTCCACGTCTCACGGTACCCGTGCGGATTTCTGCTTCAGCCAGCTCTTCTCTCTCAGCCGTGGCCTGCCTGGACTCTGGAGCTTCTGGAAATTTTATTCGAGAGTCCCTAGTGAATAAATTTCGCATTCCGGTGACCCGTCTTGTCAAGCCACTCCACGTTTCCGCGGTCAACGGAGCCAAGTTGGATTGCACCATACGTTTCCGCACGGAGCCCCTTCTTATGAGCATCGGATCTCATCATGAGAGGATTGAACTTTTGGTCCTCCCCAATTGCACCTCGGAAATTCTCCTTGGACTTCCCTGGCTTCAACTTCATTCCCCTACCCTGGATTGGTCCACTGGGGAGATCAGGAGTTGGGGGTCCTCTTGTTCCAAGAACTGTCTAAAACCGGTTCCCAGTACTCCCTGCCGTGACCCTGTGGTTCCTCCTGTATCCGGTCCCCCTAAGGTCATTAAGGACTCTGCCTGCCACAGGAAATGCCCCTCCCCCCCTCCCAGTCCCGTCAGGCAAGCCTCTGTGCCACCCCATGGCCCCCGTCCTGGTGTCACACTGCCCCGTGCCAGGTCTCGCCCTCTGCCCTCTCTCCCCATTCCTACTCCTGCGGTTCTGCCTGCCGTTGAGGAATCCCTCCTTCCTTTCCCGGTGTCCTCATCCCAGGGGAGGCAGTTACCCGATAAAGAGAAGGGGAGACCTAAGGGGGGGGGTACTGTTACGCCTAGCGCTCCGGGTCCCCGCTCCTCCCCGGAGCGCTCACGGCGCCTTTCTCCCTGCAGCTCCCCGGTCAGCGCTGACCGGGAGCGCTGCCCTGTCATGGCCGTTGGGGATGCGATTCGCACAGCGGGACGCGCCCGCTCGCGAATCGCATCCCAGGTCACTTACCCGTTCCCGTCTCCTGCGGTCATGTGCTGGCGCGCGCGGCTCCGCTCTCTAGGGCGCGCGCGCGCCAGCTCCCTGAGACTTAAAGGGCCAGTGCACCAATGATTGGTGCCTGGCCCAATTAGTTTAATTGGTTCCCATCTGTTTCCTGGCTATATCTAGTCTCCTCCCTTGCACTTCCTTGCCGGATCTTGTTGCCCTAGAGCCTAGTGAAAGCGTTTTTGTGTGTTTATACCCTGTGTACCAGAACTACTGCTATCTCCCCTGACTACGAACCTTGCCGCCTGCCCCCGACCTTCTGCTACGTCCGACTTTGCTTCTGCCTACTCCCTTGTACCTCGCCTATCTTCAGCAGCCAGAGAGGTGAGCCGTTGCTAGTGGATACGACCTGGTCACTACCGCCGCAGCAAGACCATCCCGCTTTGCGGCGGGCTCTGGTGAAAACCAGTAGTGTCTTAGAACCGGTCCACTAGCACGGTCCTCGCCATCCCTCTCTGGCACAGAGGATCCACCTCCTGCCAGCCGGCATCGTGACATGCAGTTTACATCTAGCCCGTGGCATTGAATGGCATTTTAAAAGTGCTAAGGGTCCTGGTGCAATAATCCTCCCATGAGGATCAGCCTCAACGGCTTTGTAGATTGCACTCATGTCAGCAACTCCATATACATTTTTTTTTCTTCATGCTTCTTTCTTCATCCTTTTTTCTTTCTGTCATTCAGACTTTCATTCATTCGATCTCTCTCACTCACTTGCTTTAACTCATTTGTTCTCACTCACTCACTCACTCACTCAATCACTCACTCACTCATTCACTCTCACTCACTCTCACTCTCTCACTCACTCGCTCACTAAGTCAGTCTCTCTCTCTCTCTCTCTCTCTTTTTCTTTTTATATATATTTTTTTCCGTCTTCTTCTTCTTCTTCTTCTTCTTCTTCAGACCCTGTCATAGCACTAATGCCTTTCCAATACCACCAGCAGATGGAGACACTCCATTGCAACATTGGTTGTGAGCAGCAGTTTCTAAAAACAAATGCCTCATGGCGGATTTCCCATCCATCAATGGATGGTAAATTTTGTTTTTATCATTCACTGACCACAGAAACCAATGCATGGTCAAGCAACAGCAATGACACACCCTTGTGTATAGGCATGAGACCCTCATGTCATTTAACAGGATTCAGCACCACCCACAAGACAGCTACCTGTCATGTCATGTCAAACCTGCACAGGTGTGCTAGATTACTATTATTTAGTTTTATTTTATTTTTTTACACCAATCAGTGTGCAAACATGGTCATTAAAACGCTAAATGAATAGACGTTCATAAACCAGTCAGTGCAACTCATCATTTTGGTCTCCAATTCTCAAACTCAAATTCTCACCCACGGAGGATTAAATGAGAATCTTTCTTGTTTAACACTGGAATGGGGTGGTGCACTGTTCACTACCCGAAGATACTGCCACATCGGGTCAATGCATAGGGCGACAGAAGCAAGCTTCCAAATCAGCTCCCTTTCTCAAAAATCCATTTAATGTATGGTCCCCAGATAGGGAACGTATGTATCAGTATGTGCTCACAAGTCACCCAAGTGCAAGTATTCACACAAAAAAAAACGTGCCTCAGGATGCAATCTGTCGCAAGATCCTTTCTTTTTTTACACTTGATCTAAGCCAAAAGGCCTAGAGGGGATAACCGGGAAAGGGGTGGACCCAACCATGTCCCCTTCATGAGCACTCACATTACTCATAGGAATGGAAGGAAGGCTGGCAGCCAACCAGCCTCCCATACACTTTCTGGGTGGGTGGCAGTCAGCCACCCATACATACATACAGCACAGGCTAAACCCACATCATCACTTAAAAAAAGGACAGGCGACCATTGCACTCTGATGGAGCATTTAGCAATGCAATCCATAGCCTGGCTTTTGCCTGAACCCCCATCACTCCTCCTCTTGCATATAAGACAATATTTCAGATCTGCATATGAAAACAACACGCCTACCTTTGTTGCACATAGCTGCCTGCCTGTCTCTAGTTACCCCACTGGCTGTAGCTGCGTCCCTTCCGACATGGAATAACACCAACTGTAACGATAAACTGAAAATTAACAGTATAAACCTGCATCATTTTGGACTCTGGTATTTGCTGAATCCGGGTGACCTGACAATCGATGGTGGTGCCGCTGGTGATTCTGGCCTTCTTGGAATCTGTTGGGCCTATGTGTTAGCTCACACATCACTTGGGTATCCATGGTAACTACCACAACATGGTCATCTGCAGTTTACATCTAGCCCGTGGCATTGAATGGCATTTTAAAAGTGCTAAGGGTCCTGGTGCAATAATCCTCCCATGAGGATCAGCCTCAACGGCTTTGTAGATTGCACTCATGTCAGCAACTCCATATACATTTTTTTTTCTTCATGCTTCTTTCTTCATCCTTTTTTCTTTCTGTCATTCAGACTTTCATTCATTCGATCTCTCTCACTCACTTGCTTTAACTCATTTGTTCTCACTCACTCACTCACTCACTCAATCACTCACTCACTCATTCACTCTCACTCACTCTCACTCTCTCACTCACTCGCTCACTAAGTCAGTCTCTCTCTCTCTCTCTCTTTTTCTTTTTATATATATTTTTTTCCGTCTTCTTCTTCTTCTTCTTCAGACCCTGTCATAGCACTAATGCCTTTCCAATACCACCAGCAGATGGAGACACTCCATTGCAACATTGGTTGTGAGCAGCAGTTTCTAAAAACAAATGCCTCATGGCGGATTTCCCATCCATCAATGGATGGTAAATTTTGTTTTTATCATTCACTGACCACAGAAACCAATGCATGGTCAAGCAACAGCAATGACACACCCTTGTGTATAGGCATGAGACCCTCATGTCATTTAACAGGATTCAGCACCACCCACAAGACAGCTACCTGTCATGTCATGTCAAACCTGCACAGGTGTGCTAGATTATTATTATTTAGTTTTATTTTATTTTTTTACACCAATCAGTGTGCAAACATGGTCATTAAAACGCTAAATGAATAGACGTTCATAAACCAGTCAGTGCAACTCATCATTTTGGTCTCCAATTCTCAAACTCAAATTCTCACCCACGGAGGATTAAATGAGAATCTTTCTTGTTTAACACTGGAATGGGGTGGTGCACTGTTCACTACCCGAAGATACTGCCACATCGGGTCAATGCATAGGGCGACAGAAGCAAGCTTCCAAATCAGCTCCCTTTCTCAAAAATCCATTTAATTTATGGTCCCCAGATAGGGAACGTATGTATCAGTATGTGCTCACAAGTCACCCAAGTGCAAGTATTCACACAAAAAAAAACGTGCCTCAGGATGCGATCTGTCGCAAGATCCTTTCTTTTTTTACACTTGATCTAAGCCAAAAGGCCTAGAGGGGATAACCGGGAAAGGGGTGGACCCAACCATGTCCCCTTCATGAGCACTCACATTACTCATAGGAATGGAAGGAAGGCTGGCAGCCAACCAGCCTCCTATACACTTTCTGGGTGGGTGGCAGTCAGCCACCCATACATACATACAGCACAGGCTAAACCCACATCATCACTTAAAAAAAGGACAGGCGACCATTGCACTCTGATGGAGCATTTAGCAATGCAATCCATAGCCTGGCTTTTGCCTGAACCCCCATCACTCCTCCTCTTGCATATAAGACAATATTTCAGATCTGCATATGAAAACAACACGCCTACCTTTGTTGCACATAGCTGCCTGCCTGTCTCTAGTTACCCCACTGGCTGTAGCTGCGTCCCTTCCGACATGGAATAACACCAACTGTAACGATAAACTGAAAATTAACAGTATAAACCTGCATCATTTTGGACTCTGGTATTTGCTGAATCCGGGTGACCTGACAATCGATGGTGGTGCCGCTGGTGATTCTGGCCTTCTTGGAATCTGTTGGGCCTATGTGTTAGCTCACACATCACTTGGGTATCCATGGTAACTACCACAACATGGTCATCTGCAGTTTACATCTAGCCCGTGGCATTGAATGGCATTTTAAAAGTGCTAAGGGTCCTGGTGCAATAATCCTCCCATGAGGATCAGCCTCAACGGCTTTGTAGATTGCACTCATGTCAGCAACTCCATATACATTTTTTTTTCTTCATGCTTCTTTCTTCATCCTTTTTTCTTTCTGTCATTCAGACTTTCATTCATTCGATCTCTCTCACTCACTTGCTTTAACTCATTTGTTCTCACTCACTCACTCACTCACTCAATCACTCACTCACTCATTCACTCTCACTCACTCTCACTCTCTCACTCACTCGCTCACTAAGTCAGTCTCTCTCTCTCTCTCTCTTTTTCTTTTTATATATATTTTTTTCCGTCTTCTTCTTCTTCTTCTTCTTCAGACCCTGTCATAGCACTAATGCCTTTCCAATACCACCAGCAGATGGAGACACTCCATTGCAACATTGGTTGTGAGCAGCAGTTTCTAAAAACAAATGCCTCATGGCGGATTTCCCATCCATCAATGGATGGTAAATTTTGTTTTTATCATTCACTGACCACAGAAACCAATGCATGGTCAAGCAACAGCAATGACACACCCTTTTGTATAGGCATGAGACCCTCATGTCATTTAACAGGATTCAGCACCACCCACAAGACAGCTACCTGTCATGTCATGTCAAACCTGCACAGGTGTGCTAGATTATTATTATTTAGTTTTATTTTATTTTTTTACACCAATCAGTGTGCAAACATGGTCATTAAAACGCTAAATGAATAGACGTTCATAAACCAGTCAGTGCAACTCATCATTTTGGTCTCCAATTCTCAAACTCAAATTCTCACCCACGGAGGATTAAATGAGAATCTTTCTTGTTTAACACTGGAATGGGGTGGTGCACTGTTCACTACCCGAAGATACTGCCACATCGGGTCAATGCATAGGGCGACAGAAGCAAGCTTCCAAATCAGCTCCCTTTCTCAAAAATCCATTTAATTTATGGTCCCCAGATAGGGAACGTATGTATCAGTATGTGCTCACAAGTCACCCAAGTGCAAGTATTCACACAAAAAAAAACGTGCCTCAGGATGCGATCTGTCGCAAGATCCTTTCTTTTTTTACACTTGATCTAAGCCAAAAGGCCTAGAGGGGATAACCGGGAAAGGGGTGGACCCAACCATGTCCCCTTCATGAGCACTCACATTACTCATAGGAATGGAAGGAAGGCTGGCAGCCAACCAGCCTCCCATACACTTTCTGGGTGGGTGGCAGTCAGCCACCCATACATACATACAGCACAGGCTAAACCCACATCATCACTTAAAAAAAGGACAGGCGACCATTGCACTCTGATGGAGCATTTAGCAATGCAATCCATAGCCTGGCTTTTGCCTGAACCCCCATCACTCCTCCTCTTGCATATAAGACAATATTTCAGATCTGCATATGAAAACAACACGCCTACCTTTGTTGCACATAGCTGCCTGCCTGTCTCTAGTTACCCCACTGGCTGTAGCTGCGTCCCTTCCGACATGGAATAACACCAACTGTAACGATAAACTGAAAATTAACAGTATAAACCTGCATCATTTTGGACTCTGGTATTTGCTGAATCCGGGTGACCTGACAATCGATGGTGGTGCCGCTGGTGATTCTGGCCTTCTTGGAATCTGTTGGGCCTATGTGTTAGCTCACACATCACTTGGGTATCCATGGTAACTACCACAACATGGTCATCTGCAGTTTACATCTAGCCCGTGGCATTGAATGGCATTTTAAAAGTGCTAAGGGTCCTGGTGCAATAATCCTCCCATGAGGATCAGCCTCAACGGCTTTGTAGATTGCACTCATGTCAGCAACTCCATATACATTTTTTTTTCTTCATGCTTCTTTCTTCATCCTTTTTTCTTTCTGTCATTCAGACTTTCATTCATTCGATCTCTCTCACTCACTTGCTTTAACTCATTTGTTCTCACTCACTCACTCACTCACTCACTCAATCACTCACTCACTCATTCACTCTCACTCACTCTCACTCTCTCACTCACTCGCTCACTAAGTCAGTCTCTCTCTCTCTCTCTCTTTTTCTTTTTATATATATTTTTTTCCGTCTTCTTCTTCTTCTTCTTCTTCTTCTTCTTCTTCTTCTTCTTCAGACCCTGTCATAGCACTAATGCCTTTCCAATACCACCAGCAGATGGAGACACTCCATTGCAACATTGGTTGTGAGCAGCAGTTTCTAAAAACAAATGCCTCATGGCGGATTTCCCATCCATCAATGGATGGTAAATTTTGTTTTTATCATTCACTGACCACAGAAACCAATGCATGGTCAAGCAACAGCAATGACACACCCTTGTGTATAGGCATGAGACCCTCATGTCATTTAACAGGATTCAGCACCACCCACAAGACAGCTACCTGTCATGTCATGTCAAACCTGCACAGGTGTGCTAGATTATTATTATTTAGTTTTATTTTATTTTTTTACACCAATCAGTGTGCAAACATGGTCATTAAAACGCTAAATGAATAGACGTTCATAAACCAGTCAGTGCAACTCATCATTTTGGTCTCCAATTCTCAAACTCAAATTCTCACCCACGGAGGATTAAATGAGAATCTTTCTTGTTTAACACTGGAATGGGGTGGTGCACTGTTCACTACCGGAAGATACTGCCACATCGGGTCAATGCATAGGGCGACAGAAGCAAGCTTCCAAATCAGCTCCCTTTCTCAAAAATCCATTTAATTTATGGTCCCCAGATAGGGAACGTATGTATCAGTATGTGCTCACAAGTCACCCAAGTGCAAGTATTCACACAAAAAAAAAACGTGCCTCAGGATGCGATCTGTCGCAAGATTCTTTCTTTTTTTACACTTGATCTAAGCCAAAAGGCCTAGAGGGGATAACCGGGAAAGGGGTGGACCCAACCATGTCCCCTTCATGAGCACTCACATTACTCATAGGAATGGAAGGAAGGCTGGCAGCCAACCAGCCTCCCATACACTTTCTGGGTGGGTGGCAGTCAGCCACCAGTACATACATACAGCACAGGCTAAACCCACATCATCACTTAAAAAAAGGACAGGCGACCATTGCACTCTGATGGAGCATTTAGCAATGCAATCCATAGCCTGGCTTTTGCCTGAACCCCCATCACTCCTCCTCTTGCATATAAGACAATATTTCAGATCTGCATATGAAAACAACACGCCTACCTTTGTTGCACATAGCTGCCTGCCTGTCTCTAGTTACCCCACTGGCTGTAGCTGCGTCCCTTCCGACATGGAATAACACCAACTGTAACGATAAACTGAAAATTAACAGTATAAACCTGCATCATTTTGGACTCTGGTATTTGCTGAATCCGGGTGACCTGACAATCGATGGTGGTGCCGCTGGTGATTCTGGCCTTCTTGGAATCTGTTGGGCCTATGTGTTAGCTCACACATCACTTGGGTATCCATGGTAACTACCACAACATGGTCATCTGCAGTTTACATCTAGCCCGTGGCATTGAATGGCATTTTAAAAGTGCTAAGGGTCCTGGTGCAATAATCCTCCCATGAGGATCAGCCTCAACGGCTTTGTAGATTGCACTCATGTCAGCAACTCCATATACATTTTTTTTTCTTCATGCTTCTTTCTTCATCCTTTTTTCTTTCTGTCATTCAGACTTTCATTCATTCGATCTCTCTCACTCACTTGCTTTAACTCATTTGTTCTCACTCACTCACTCACTCAATCACTCACTCACTCATTCACTCTCACTCACTCTCACTCTCTCACTCACTCGCTCACTAAGTCAGTCTCTCTCTCTCTCTCTCTTTTTCTTTTTATATATATTTTTTTCCGTCTTCTTCTTCTTCTTCTTCTTCTTCTTCAGACCCTGTCATAGCACTAATGCCTTTCCAATACCACCAGCAGATGGAGACACTCCATTGCAACATTGGTTGTGAGCAGCAGTTTCTAAAAACAAATGCCTCATGGCGGATTTCCCATCCATCAATGGATGGTAAATTTTGTTTTTATCATTCACTGACCACAGAAACCAATGCATGGTCAAGCAACAGCAATGACACACCCTTGTGTATAGGCATGAGACCCTCATGTCATTTAACAGGATTCAGCACCACCCACAAGACAGCTACCTGTCATGTCATGTCAAACCTGCACAGGTGTGCTAGATTATTATTATTTAGTTTTATTTTATTTTTTTACACCAATCAGTGTGCAAACATGGTCATTAAAACGCTAAATGAATAGACATTCATAAACCAGTCAGTGCAACTCATCATTTTGGTCTCCAATTCTCAAACTCAAATTCTCACCCACGGAGGATTAAATGAGAATCTTTCTTGTTTAACACTGGAATGGGGTGGTGCACTGTTCACTACCCGAAGATACTGCCACATCGGGTCAATGCATAGGGCGACAGAAGCAAGCTTCCAAATCAGCTCCCTTTCTCAAAAATCCATTTAATTTATGGTCCCCAGATAGGGAACGTATGTATCAGTATGTGCTCACAAGTCACCCAAGTGCAAGTATTCACACAAAAAAAAACGTGCCTCAGGATGCGATCTGTCGCAAGATCCTTTCTTTTTTTACACTTGATCTAACCAAAAGGCCTAGAGGGGATAACCGGGAAAGGGGTGGACCCAACCATGTCCCCTTCATGAGCACTCACATTACTCATAGGAATGGAAGGAAGGCTGGCAGCCAACCAGCCTCCCATACACTTTCTGGGTGGGTGGCAGTCAGCCACCCATACATACATACAGCACAGGCTAAACCCACATCATCACTTAAAAAAAGGACAGGCGACCATTGCACTCTGATGGAGCATTTAGCAATGCAATCCATAGCCTGGCTTTTGCCTGAACCCCCATCACTCCTCCTCTTGCATATAAGACAATATTTCAGATCTGCATATGAAAACAACACGCCTACCTTTGTTGCACATAGCTGCCTGCCTGTCTCTAGTTACCCCACTGGCTGTAGCTGCGTCCCTTCCGACATGGAATAACACCAACTGTAACGATAAACTGAAAATTAACAGTATAAACCTGCATCATTTTGGACTCTGGTATTTGCTGAATCCGGGTGACCTGACAATCGATGGTGGTGCCGCTGGTGATTCTGGCCTTCTTGGAATCTGTTGGGCCTATGTGTTAGCTCACACATCACTTGGGTATCCATGGTAACTACCACAACATGGTCATCTGCAGTTTACATCTAGCCCGTGGCATTGAATGGCATTTTAAAAGTGCTAAGGGTCCTGGTGCAATAATCCTCCCATGAGGATCAGCCTCAACGGCTTTGTAGATTGCACTCATGTCAGCAACTCCATATACATTTTTTTTTCTTCATGCTTCTTTCTTCATCCTTTTTTCTTTCTGTCATTCAGACTTTCATTCATTCGATCTCTCTCACTCACTTGCTTTAACTCATTTGTTCTCACTCACTCACTCACTCACTCAATCACTCACTCACTCATTCACTCTCACTCACTCTCACTCTCTCACTCACTCGCTCACTAAGTCAGTCTCTCTCTCTCTCTCTCTTTTTCTTTTTATATATATTTTTTTCCGTCTTCTTCTTCTTCTTCAGACCCTGTCATAGCACTAATGCCTTTCCAATACCACCAGCAGATGGAGACACTCCATTGCAACATTGGTTGTGAGCAGCAGTTTCTAAAAACAAATGCCTCATGGCGGATTTCCCATCCATCAATGGATGGTAAATTTTGTTTTTATCATTCACTGACCACAGAAACCAATGCATGGTCAAGCAACAGCAATGACACACCCTTGTGTATAGGCATGAGACCCTCATGTCATTTAACAGGATTCAGCACCACCCACAAGACAGCTACCTGTCATGTCATGTCAAACCTGCACAGGTGTGCTAGATTATTATTATTTAGTTTTATTTTATTTTTTTACACCAATCAGTGTGCAAACATGGTCATTAAAACGCTAAATGAATAGACGTTCATAAACCAGTCAGTGCAACTCATCATTTTGGTCTCCAATTCTCAAACTCAAATTCTCACCCACGGAGGATTAAATGAGAATCTTTCTTGTTTAACACTGGAATGGGGTGGTGCACTGTTCACTACCCGAAGATACTGCCACATCGGGTCAATGCATAGGGCAACAGAAGCAAGCTTCCAAATCAGCTCCCTTTCTCAAAAATCCATTTAATTTATGGTCCCCAGATAGGGAACGTATGTATCAGTATGTGCTCACAAGTCACCCAAGTGCAAGTATTCACACAAAAAAAAACGTGCCTCAGGATGCGATCTGTCGCAAGATCCTTTCTTTTTTTACACTTGATCTAAGCCAAAAGGCCTAGAGGGGATAACCGGGAAAGGGGTGGACCCAACCATGTCCCCTTCATGAGCACTCACATTACTCATAGGAATGGAAGGAAGGCTGGCAGCCAACCAGCCTCCCATACACTTTCTGGGTGGGTGGCAGTCAGCCACCCATACATACATACAGCACAGGCTAAACCCACATCATCACTTAAAAAAAGGACAGGCGACCATTGCACTCTGATGGAGCATTTAGCAATGCAATCCATAGCCTGGCTTTTGCCTGAACCCCCATCACTCCTCCTCTTGCATATAAGACAATATTTCAGATCTGCATATGAAAACAACACGCCTACCTTTGTTGCACATAGCTGCCTGCCTGTCTCTAGTTACCCCACTGGCTGTAGCTGCGTCCCTTCCGACATGGAATAACACCAACTGTAACGATAAACTGAAAATTAACAGTATAAACCTGCATCATTTTGGACTCTGGTATTTGCTGAATCCGGGTGACCTGACAATCGATGGTGGTGCCGCTGGTGATTCTGGCCTTCTTGGAATCTGTTGGGCCTATGTGTTAGCTCACACATCACTTGGGTATCCATGGTAACTACCACAACATGGTCATCTGCAGTTTACATCTAGCCCGTGGCATTGAATGGCATTTTAAAAGTGCTAAGGGTCCTGGTGCAATAATCCTCCCATGAGGATCAGCCTCAACGGCTTTGTAGATTGCACTCATGTCAGCAACTCCATATACATTTTTTTTTCTTCATGCTTCTTTCTTCATCCTTTTTTCTTTCTGTCATTCAGACTTTCATTCATTCGATCTCTCTCACTCACTTGCTTTAACTCATTTGTTCTCACTCACTCACTCACTCACTCAATCACTCACTCACTCATTCACTCTCACTCACTCTCACTCTCTCACTCACTCGCTCACTAAGTCAGTCTCTCTCTCTCTCTCTCTTTTTCTTTTTATATATATTTTTTTCCGTCTTCTTCTTCTTCTTCTTCTTCTTCTTCTTCTTCTTCTTCAGACCCTGTCATAGCACTAATGCCTTTCCAATACCACCAGCAGATGGAGACACTCCATTGCAACATTGGTTGTGAGCAGCAGTTTCTAAAAACAAATGCCTCATGGCGGATTTCCCATCCATCAATGGATGGTAAATTTTGTTTTTATCATTCACTGACCACAGAAACCAATGCATGGTCAAGCAACAGCAATGACACACCCTTGTGTATAGGCATGAGACCCTCATGTCATTTAACAGGATTCAGCACCACCCACAAGACAGCTACCTGTCATGTCATGTCAAACCTGCACAGGTGTGCTAGATTATTATTATTTAGTTTTATTTTATTTTTTTACACCAATCAGTGTGCAAACATGGTCATTAAAACGCTAAATGAATAGACGTTCATAAACCAGTCAGTGCAACTCATCATTTTGGTCTCCAATTCTCAAACTCAAATTCTCACCCACGGAGGATTAAATGAGAATCTTTCTTGTTTAACACTGGAATGGGGTGGTGCACTGTTCACTACCGGAAGATACTGCCACATCGGGTCAATGCATAGGGCGACAGAAGCAAGCTTCCAAATCAGCTCCCTTTCTCAAAAATCCATTTAATTTATGGTCCCCAGATAGGGAACGTATGTATCAGTATGTGCTCACAAGTCACCCAAGTGCAAGTATTCACACAAAAAAAAACGTGCCTCAGGATGCGATCTGTCGCAAGATCCTTTCTTTTTTTACACTTGATCTAAGCCAAAAGGCCTAGAGGGGATAACCGGGAAAGGGGTGGACCCAACCATGTCCCCTTCATGAGCACTCACATTACTCATAGGAATGGAAGGAAGGCTGGCAGCCAACCAGCCTCCCATACACTTTCTGGGTGGGTGGCAGTCAGCCACCAGTACATACATACAGCACAGGCTAAACCCACATCATCACTTAAAAAAAGGACAGGCGACCATTGCACTCTGATGGAGCATTTAGCAATGCAATCCATAGCCTGGCTTTTGCCTGAACCCCCATCACTCCTCCTCTTGCATATAAGACAATATTTCAGATCTGCATATGAAAACAACACGCCTACCTTTGTTGCACATAGCTGCCTGCCTGTCTCTAGTTACCCCACTGGCTGTAGCTGCGTCCCTTCCGACATGGAATAACACCAACTGTAACGATAAACTGAAAATTAACAGTATAAACCTGCATCATTTTGGACTCTGGTATTTGCTGAATCCGGGTGACCTGACAATCGATGGTGGTGCCGCTGGTGATTCTGGCCTTCTTGGAATCTGTTGGGCCTATGTGTTAGCTCACACATCACTTGGGTATCCATGGTAACTACCACAACATGGTCATCTGCAGTTTACATCTAGCCCGTGGCATTGAATGGCATTTTAAAAGTGCTAAGGGTCCTGGTGCAATAATCCTCCCATGAGGATCAGCCTCAACGGCTTTGTAGATTGCACTCATGTCAGCAACTCCATATACATTTTTTTTTCTTCATGCTTCTTTCTTCATCCTTTTTTCTTTCTGTCATTCAGACTTTCATTCATTCGATCTCTCTCACTCACTTGCTTTAACTCATTTGTTCTCACTCACTCACTCACTCAATCACTCACTCACTCATTCACTCTCACTCACTCTCACTCTCTCACTCACTCGCTCACTAAGTCAGTCTCTCTCTCTCTCTCTCTTTTTCTTTTTATATATATTTTTTTCCGTCTTCTTCTTCTTCTTCTTCTTCTTCTTCTTCTTCTTCTTCTTCTTCTTCAGACCCTGTCATAGCACTAATGCCTTTCCAATACCACCAGCAGATGGAGACACTCCATTGCAACATTGGTTGTGAGCAGCAGTTTCTAAAAACAAATGCCTCATGGCGGATTTCCCATCCATCAATGGATGGTAAATTTTGTTTTTATCATTCACTGACCACAGAAACCAATGCATGGTCAAGCAACAGCAATGACACACCCTTGTGTATAGGCATGAGACCCTCATGTCATTTAACAGGATTCAGCACCACCCACAAGACAGCTACCTGTCATGTCATGTCAAACCTGCACAGGTGTGCTAGATTATTATTATTTAGTTTTATTTTATTTTTACACCAATCAGTGTGCAAACATGGTCATTAAAACGCTAAATGAATAGACGTTCATAAACCAGTCAGTGCAACTCATCATTTTGGTCTCCAATTCTCAAACTCAAATTCTCACCCACGGAGGATTAAATGAGAATCTTTCTTGTTTAACACTGGAATGGGGTGGTGCACTGTTCACTACCCGAAGATACTGCCACATCGGGTCAATGCATAGGGCGACAGAAGCAAGCTTCCAAATCAGCTCCCTTTCTCAAAAATCCATTTAATTTATGGTCCCCAGATAGGGAACGTATGTATCAGTATGTGCTCACAAGTCACCCAAGTGCAAGTATTCACACAAAAAAAAACGTGCCTCAGGATGCGATCTGTCGCAAGATCCTTTCTTTTTTTACACTTGATCTAAGCCAAAAGGCCTAGAGGGGATAACCGGGAAAGGGGTGGACCCAACCATGTCCCCTTCATGAGCACTCACATTACTCATAGGAATGGAAGGAAGGCTGGCAGCCAACCAGCCTCCCATACACTTTCTGGGTGGGTGGCAGTCAGCCACCCATACATACATACAGCACAGGCTAAACCCACATCATCACTTAAAAAAAGGACAGGCGACCATTGCACTCTGATGGAGCATTTAGCAATGCAATCCATAGCCTGGCTTTTGCCTGAACCCCCATCACTCCTCCTCTTGCATATAAGACAATATTTCAGATCTGCATATGAAAACAACACGCCTACCTTTGTTGCACATAGCTGCCTGCCTGTCTCTAGTTACCCCACTGGCTGTAGCTGCGTCCCTTCCGACATGGAATAACACCAACTGTAACGATAAACTGAAAATTAACAGTATAAACCTGCATCATTTTGGACTCTGGTATTTGCTGAATCCGGGTGACCTGACAATCGATGGTGGTGCCGCTGGTGATTCTGGCCTTCTTGGAATCTGTTGGGCCTATGTGTTAGCTCACACATCACTTGGGTATCCATGGTAACTACCACAACATGGTCATCTGCAGTTTACATCTAGCCCGTGGCATTGAATGGCATTTTAAAAGTGCTAAGGGTCCTGGTGCAATAATCCTCCCATGAGGATCAGCCTCAACGGCTTTGTAGATTGCACTCATGTCAGCAACTCCATATACATTTTTTTTTCTTCATGCTTCTTTCTTCATCCTTTTTTCTTTCTGTCATTCAGACTTTCATTCATTCGATCTCTCTCACTCACTTGCTTTAACTCATTTGTTCTCACTCACTCACTCACTCACTCAATCACTCACTCACTCATTCACTCTCACTCACTCTCACTCTCTCACTCACTCGCTCACTAAGTCAGTCTCTCTCTCTCTCTCTCTTTTTCTTTTTATATATATTTTTTCCGTCTTCTTCTTCTTCTTCTTCTTCTTCTTCTTCTTCTTCTTCTTCAGACCCTGTCATAGCACTAATGCCTTTCCAATACCACCAGCAGATGGAGACACTCCATTGCAACATTGGTTGTGAGCAGCAGTTTCTAAAAACAAATGCCTCATGGCGGATTTCCCATCCATCAATGGATGGTAAATTTTGTTTTTATCATTCACTGACCACAGAAACCAATGCATGGTCAAGCAACAGCAATGACACACCCTTGTGTATAGGCATGAGACCCTCATGTCATTTAACAGGATTCAGCACCACCCACAAGACAGCTACCTGTCATGTCATGTCAAACCTGCACAGGTGTGCTAGATTATTATTATTTAGTTTTATTTTATTTTTTTTACACCAATCAGTGTGCAAACATGGTCATTAAAACGCTAAATGAATAGACGTTCATAAACCAGTCAGTGCAACTCATCATTTTGGTCTCCAATTCTCAAACTCAAATTCTCACCCACGGAGGATTAAATGAGAATCTTTCTTGTTTAACACTGGAATGGGGTGGTGCACTGTTCACTACCCGAAGATACTGCCACATCGGGTCAATGCATAGGGCGACAGAAGCAAGCTTCCAAATCAGCTCCCTTTCTCAAAAATCCATTTAATTTATGGTCCCCAGATAGGGAACGTATGTATCAGTATGTGCTCACAAGTCACCCAAGTGCAAGTATTCACACAAAAAAAAACGTGCCTCAGGATGCGATCTGTCGCAAGATCCTTTCTTTTTTTACACTTGATCTAAGCCAAAAGGCCTAGAGGGGATAACCGGGAAAGGGGTGGACCCAACCATGTCCCCTTCATGAGCACTCACATTACTCATAGGAATGGAAGGAAGGCTGGCAGCCAACCAGCCTCCCATACACTTTCTGGGTGGGTGGCAGTCAGCCACCCATACATACATACAGCACAGGCTAAACCCACATCATCACTTAAAAAAAGGACAGGCGACCATTGCACTCTGATGGAGCATTTAGCAATGCAATCCATAGCCTGGCTTTTGCCTGAACCCCCATCACTCCTCCTCTTGCATATAAGACAATATTTCAGATCTGCATATGAAAACAACACGCCTACCTTTGTTGCACATAGCTGCCTGCCTGTCTCTAGTTACCCCACTGGCTGTAGCTGCGTCCCTTCCGACATGGAATAACACCAACTGTAACGATAAACTGAAAATTAACAGTATAAACCTGCATCATTTTGGACTCTGGTATTTGCTGAATCCGGGTGACCTGACAATCGATGGTGGTGCCGCTGGTGATTCTGGCCTTCTTGGAATCTGTTGGGCCTATGTGTTAGCTCACACATCACTTGGGTATCCATGGTAACTACCACAACATGCTCATCTGCAGTTTACATCTAGCCCGTGGCATTGAATGGCATTTTAAAAGTGCTAAGGGTCCTGGTGCAATAATCCTCCCATGAGGATCAGCCTCAACGGCTTTGTAGATTGCACTAATGTCAGCAACTCCATATACATTTTTTTTTCTTCATGCTTCTTTCTTCATCCTTTTTTCTTTCTGTCATTCAGACTTTCATTCATTCGATCTCTCTCACTCACTTGCTTTAACTCATTTGTTCTCACTCACTCACTCACTCAATCACTCACTCACTCATTCACTCTCACTCACTCTCACTCTCTCACTCACTCGCTCACTAAGTCAGTCTCTCTCTCTCTCTCTCTTTTTCTTTTTATATATATTTTTTTCCGTCTTCTTCTTCTTCTTCTTCTTCTTCTTCAGACCCTGTCATAGCACTAATGCCTTTCCAATACCACCAGCAGATGGAGACACTCCATTGCAACATTGGTTGTGAGCAGCAGTTTCTAAAAACAAATGCCTCATGGCGGATTTCCCATCCATCAATGGATGGTAAATTTTGTTTTTATCATTCACTGACCACAGAAACCAATGCATGGTCAAGCAACAGCAATGACACACCCTTGTGTATAGGCATGAGACCCTCATGTCATTTAACAGGATTCAGCACCACCCACAAGACAGCTACCTGTCATGTCATGTCAAACCTGCACAGGTGTGCTAGATTATTATTATTTAGTTTTATTTTATTTTTTTACACCAATCAGTGTGCAAACATGGTCATTAAAACGCTAAATGAATAGACGTTCATAAACCAGTCAGTGCAACTCATCATTTTGGTCTCCAATTCTCAAACTCAAATTCTCACCCACGGAGGATTAAATGAGAATCTTTCTTGTTTAACACTGGAATGGGGTGGTGCACTGTTCACTACCCGAAGATACTGCCACATCGGGTCAATGCATAGGGCGACAGAAGCAAGCTTCCAAATCAGCTCCCTTTCTCAAAAATCCATTTAATTTATGGTCCCCAGATAGGGAACGTATGTATCAGTATGTGCTCACAAGTCACCCAAGTGCAAGTATTCACACAAAAAAAAACGTGCCTCAGGATGCGATCTGTCGCAAGATCCTTTCTTTTTTTACACTTGATCTAAGCCAAAAGGCCTAGAGGGGATAACCGGGAAAGGGGTGGACCCAACCATGTCCCCTTCATGAGCACTCACATTACTCATAGGAATGGAAGGAAGGCTGGCAGCCAACCAGCCTCCCATACACTTTCTGGGTGGGTGGCAGTCAGCCACCCATACATACATACAGCACAGGCTAAACCCACATCATCACTTAAAAAAAGGACAGGCGACCATTGCACTCTGATGGAGCATTTAGCAATGCAATCCATAGCCTGGCTTTTGCCTGAACCCCCATCACTCCTCCTCTTGCATATAAGACAATATTTCAGATCTGCATATGAAAACAACACGCCTACCTTTGTTGCACATAGCTGCCTGCCTGTCTCTAGTTACCCCACTGGCTGTAGCTGCGTCCCTTCCGACATAGAATAACACCAACTGTAACGATAAACTGAAAATTAACAGTATAAACCTGCATCATTTTGGACTCTGGTATTTGCTGAATCCGGGTGACCTGACAATCGATGGTGGTGCCGCTGGTGATTCTGGCCTTCTTGGAATCTGTTGGGCCTATGTGTTAGCTCACACATCACTTGGGTATCCATGGTAACTACCACAACATGGTCATCTGCAGTTTACATCTAGCCCGTGGCATTGAATGGCATTTTAAAAGTGCTAAGGGTCCTGGTGCAATAATCCTCCCATGAGGATCAGCCTCAACGGCTTTGTAGATTGCACTCATGTCAGCAACTCCATATACATTTTTTTTTCTTCATGCTTCTTTCTTCATCCTTTTTTCTTTCTGTCATTCAGACTTTCATTCATTCGATCTCTCTCACTCACTTGCTTTAACTCATTTGTTCTCACTCACTCACTCACTCACTCAATCACTCACTCACTCATTCACTCTCACTCACTCTCACTCTCTCACTCACTCGCTCACTAAGTCAGTCTCTCTCTCTCTCTCTCTTTTTCTTTTTATATATATTTTTTTCCGTCTTCTTCTTCTTCTTCTTCTTCAGACCCTGTCATAGCACTAATGCCTTTCCAATACCACCAGCAGATGGAGACACTCCATTGCAACATTGGTTGTGAGCAGCAGTTTCTAAAAACAAATGCCTCATGGCGGATTTCCCATCCATCAATGGATGGTAAATTTTGTTTTTATCATTCACTGACCACAGAAACCAATGCATGGTCAAGCAACAGCAATGACACACCCTTGTGTATAGGCATGAGACCCTCATGTCATTTAACAGGATTCAGCACCACCCACAAGACAGCTACCTGTCATGTCATGTCAAACCTGCACAGGTGTGCTAGATTATTATTATTTAGTTTTATTTTATTTTTTTTACACCAATCAGTGTGCAAACATGGTCATTAAAACGCTAAATGAATAGACGTTCATAAACCAGTCAGTGCAACTCATCATTTTGGTCTCCAATTCTCAAACTCAAATTCTCACCCACGGAGGATTAAATGAGAATCTTTCTTGTTTAACACTGGAATGGGGTGGTGCACTGTTCACTACCCGAAGATACTGCCACATCGGGTCAATGCATAGGGCGACAGAAGCAAGCTTCCAAATCAGCTCCCTTTCTCAAAAATCCATTTAATTTATGGTCCCCAGATAGGGAACGTATGTATCAGTATGTGCTCACAAGTCACCCAAGTGCAAGTATTCACACAAAAAAAAACGTGCCTCAGGATGCGATCTGTCGCAAGATCCTTTCTTTTTTTACACTTGATCTAAGCCAAAAGGCCTAGAGGGGATAACCGGGAAAGGGGTGGACCCAACCATGTCCCCTTCATGAGCACTCACATTACTCATAGGAATGGAAGGAAGGCTGGCAGCCAACCAGCCTCCCATACACTTTCTGGGTGGGTGGCAGTCAGCCACCCATACATACATACAGCACAGGCTAAACCCACATCATCACTTAAAAAAAGGACAGGCGACCATTGCACTCTGATGGAGCATTTAGCAATGCAATCCATAGCCTGGCTTTTGCCTGAACCCCCATCACTCCTCCTCTTGCATATAAGACAATATTTCAGATCTGCATATGAAAACAACACGCCTACCTTTGTTGCACATAGCTGCCTGCCTGTCTCTAGTTACCCCACTGGCTGTAGCTGCGTCCCTTCCGACATAGAATAACACCAACTGTAACGATAAACTGAAAATTAACAGTATAAACCTGCATCATTTTGGACTCTGGTATTTGCTGAATCCGGGTGACCTGACAATCGATGGTGGTGCCGCTGGTGATTCTGGCCTTCTTGGAATCTGTTGGGCCTATGTGTTAGCTCACACATCACTTGGGTATCCATGGTAACTACCACAACATGGTCATCTGCAGTTTACATCTAGCCCGTGGCATTGAATGGCATTTTAAAAGTGCTAAGGGTCCTGGTGCAATAATCCTCCCATGAGGATCAGCCTCAACGGCTTTGTAGATTGCACTCATGTCAGCAACTCCATATACATTTTTTTTTCTTCATGCTTCTTTCTTCATCCTTTTTTCTTTCTGTCATTCAGACTTTCATTCATTCGATCTCTCTCACTCACTTGCTTTAACTCATTTGTTCTCACTCACTCACTCACTCAATCACTCACTCACTCATTCACTCTCACTCACTCTCACTCTCTCACTCACTCGCTCACTAAGTCAGTCTCTCTCTCTCTCTCTCTTTTTCTTTTTATATATATTTTTTTCCGTCTTCTTCTTCTTCTTCTTCTTCTTCTTCAGACCCTGTCATAGCACTAATGCCTTTCCAATACCACCAGCAGATGGAGACACTCCATTGCAACATTGGTTGTGAGCAGCAGTTTCTAAAAACAAATGCCTCATGGCGGATTTCCCATCCATCAATGGATGGTAAATTTTGTTTTTATCATTCACTGACCACAGAAACCAATGCATGGTCAAGCAACAGCAATGACACACCCTTGTGTATAGGCATGAGACCCTCATGTCATTTAACAGGATTCAGCACCACCCACAAGACAGCTACCTGTCATGTCATGTCAAACCTGCACAGGTGTGCTAGATTATTATTATTTAGTTTTATTTTATTTTTTTTACACCAATCAGTGTGCAAACATGGTCATTAAAACGCTAAATGAATAGACGTTCATAAACCAGTCAGTGCAACTCATCATTTTGGTCTCCAATTCTCAAACTCAAATTCTCACCCACGGAGGATTAAATGAGAATCTTTCTTGTTTAACACTGGAATGGGGTGGTGCACTGTTCACTACCCGAAGATACTGCCACATCGGGTCAATGCATAGGGCGACAGAAGCAAGCTTCCAAATCAGCTCCCTTTCTCAAAAATCCATTTAATTTATGGTCCCCAGATAGGGAACGTATGTATCAGTATGTGCTCACAAGTCACCCAAGTGCAAGTATTCACACAAAAAAAAACGTGCCTCAGGATGCGATCTGTCGCAAGATCCTTTCTTTTTTTACACTTGATCTAAGCCAAAAGGCCTAGAGGGGATAACCGGGAAAGGGGTGGACCCAACCATGTCCCCTTCATGAGCACTCACATTACTCATAGGAATGGAAGGAAGGCTGGCAGCCAACCAGCCTCCCATACACTTTCTGGGTGGGTGGCAGTCAGCCACCCATACATACATACAGCACAGGCTAAACCCACATCATCACTTAAAAAAAGGACAGGCGACCATTGCACTCTGATGGAGCATTTAGCAATGCAATCCATAGCCTGGCTTTTGCCTGAACCCCCATCACTCCTCCTCTTGCATATAAGACAATATTTCAGATCTGCATATGAAAACAACACGCCTACCTTTGTTGCACATAGCTGCCTGCCTGTCTCTAGTTACCCCACTGGCTGTAGCTGCGTCCCTTCCGACATAGAATAACACCAACTGTAACGATAAACTGAAAATTAACAGTATAAACCTGCATCATTTTGGACTCTGGTATTTGCTGAATCCGGGTGACCTGACAATCGATGGTGGTGCCGCTGGTGATTCTGGCCTTCTTGGAATCTGTTGGGCCTATGTGTTAGCTCACACATCACTTGGGTATCCATGGTAACTACCACAACATGGTCATCTGCAGTTTACATCTAGCCCGTGGCATTGAATGGCATTTTAAAAGTGCTAAGGGTCCTGGTGCAATAATCCTCCCATGAGGATCAGCCTCAACGGCTTTGTAGATTGCACTCATGTCAGCAACTCCATATACATTTTTTTTTCTTCATGCTTCTTTCTTCATCCTTTTTTCTTTCTGTCATTCAGACTTTCATTCATTCGATCTCTCTCACTCACTTGCTTTAACTCATTTGTTCTCACTCACTCACTCACTCACTCACTCAATCACTCACTCACTCATTCACTCTCACTCACTCTCACTCTCTCACTCACTCGCTCACTAAGTCAGTCTCTCTCTCTCTCTCTCTTTTTCTTTTTATATATATATTTTCCCGTCTTCTTCTTCTTCTTCTTCTTCTTCTTCTTCTTCAGACCCTGTCATAGCACTAATGCCTTTCCAATACCACCAGCAGATGGAGACACTCCATTGCAACATTGGTCGTGAGCAGCAGTTTCTAAAAACAAATGCCTCATGGCGGATTTCCCATCCATCAATGGATGGTAAATTTTGTTTTTAACATTCACTGACCACAGAAACCAATGCATGGTCAAGCAACAGCAATGACACACCCTTGTGTATAGGCATGAGACCCTCATGTCATTTAACAGGATTCAGCACCACCCACAAGACAGCTACCTGTCATGTCATGTCAAACCTGCACAGGTGTGCTAGATTATTATTATTTAGTTTTATTTTATTTTTTTACACCAATCAGTGTGCAAACATGGTCATTAAAACGCTAAATGAATAGACGTTCATAAACCAGTCAGTGCAACTCATCATTTTGGTCTCCAATTCTCAAACTCAAATTCTCACCCACGGAGGATTAAATGAGAATCTTTCTTGTTTAACACTGGAATGGGGTGGTGCACTGTTCACTACCCGAAGATACTGCCACATCGGGTCAATGCATAGGGCGACAGAAGCAAGCTTCCAAATCAGCTCCCTTTCTCAAAAATCCATTTAATTTATGGTCCCCAGATAGGGAACGTATGTATCAGTATGTGCTCACAAGTCACCCAAGTGCAAGTATTCACACAAAAAAAAACGTGCCTCAGGATGCGATCTGTCGCAAGATACTTTCTTTTTTTACACTTGATCTAAGCCAAAAGGCCTAGAGGGGATAACCGGGAAAGGGGTGGACCCAACCATGTCCCCTTCATGAGCACTCACATTACTCATAGGAATGGAAGGAAGGCTGGCAGCCAACCAGCCTCCCATACACTTTCTGGGTGGGTGGCAGTCAGCCACCCATACATACATACAGCACAGGCTAAACCCACATCATCACTTAAAAAAAGGACAGGCGACCATTGCACTCTGATGGAGCATTTAGCAATGCAATCCATAGCCTGGCTTTTGCCTGAACCCCCATCACTCCTCCTCTTGCATATAAGACAATATTTCAGATCTGCATATGAAAACAACACGCCTACCTTTGTTGCACATAGCTGCCTGCCTGTCTCTAGTTACCCCACTGGCTGTAGCTGCGTCCCTTCCGACATGGAATAACACCAACTGTAACGATAAACTGAAAATTAACAGTATAAACCTGCATCATTTTGGACTCTGGTATTTGCTGAATCCGGGTGACCTGACAATCGATGGTGGTGCCGCTGGTGATTCTGGCCTTCTTGGAATCTGTTGGGCCTATGTGTTAGCTCACACATCACTTGGGTATCCATGGTAACTACCACAACATGGTCATCTGCAGTTTACATCTAGCCCGTGGCATTGAATGGCATTTTAAAAGTGCTAAGGGTCCTGGTGCAATAATCCTCCCATGAGGATCAGCCTCAACGGCTTTGTAGATTGCACTCATGTCAGCAACTCCATATACATTTTTTTTTCTTCATGCTTCTTTCTTCATCCTTTTTTCTTTCTGTCATTCAGACTTTCATTCATTCGATCTCTCTCACTCACTTGCTTTAACTCATTTGTTCTCACTCACTCACTCACTCACTCAATCACTCACTCACTCATTCACTCTCACTCACTCTCACTCTCTCACTCACTCGCTCACTAAGTCAGTCTCTCTCTCTCTCTCTCTTTTTCTTTTTATATATATTTTTTTCCGTCTTCTTCTTCTTCTTCTTCTTCTTCTTCAGACCCTGTCATAGCACTAATGCCTTTCCAATACCACCAGCAGATGGAGACACTCCATTGCAACATTGGTTGTGAGCAGCAGTTTCTAAAAACAAATGCCTCATGGCGGATTTCCCATCCATCAATGGATGGTAAATTTTGTTTTTATCATTCACTGACCACAGAAACCAATGCATGGTCAAGCAACAGCAATGACACACCCTTGTGTATAGGCATGAGACCCTCATGTCATTTAACAGGATTCAGCACCACCCACAAGACAGCTACCTGTCATGTCATGTCAAACCTGCACAGGTGTGCTAGATTATTATTATTTAGTTTTATTTTATTTTTTTACACCAATCAGTGTGCAAACATGGTCATTAAAACGCTAAATGAATAGACGTTCATAAACCAGTCAGTGCAACTCATCATTTTGGTCTCCAATTCTCAAACTCAAATTCTCACCCACGGAGGATTAAATGAGAATCTTTCTTGTTTAACACTGGAATGGGGTGGTGCACTGTTCACTACCCGAAGATACTGCCACATCGGGTCAATGCATAGGGCGACAGAAGCAAGCTTCCAAATCAGCTCCCTTTCTCAAAAATCCATTTAATTTATGGTCCCCAGATAGGGAACGTATGTATCAGTATGTGCTCACAAGTCACCCAAGTGCAAGTATTCACACAAAAAAAAACGTGCCTCAGGATGCGATCTGTCGCAAGATCCTTTCTTTTTTTTACACTTGATCTAAGCCAAAAGGCCTAGAGGGGATAACCGGGAAAGGGGTGGACCCAACCATGTCCCCTTCATGAGCACTCACATTACTCATAGGAATGGAAGGAAGGCTGGCAGCCAACCAGCCTCCCATACACTTTCTGGGTGGGTGGCAGTCAGCCACCCATACATACATACAGCACAGGCTAAACCCACATCATCACTTAAAAAAAGGACAGGCGACCATTGCACTCTGATGGAGCATTTAGCAATGCAATCCATAGCCTGGCTTTTGCCTGAACCCCCATCACTCCTCCTCTTGCATATAAGACAATATTTCAGATCTGCATATGAAAACAACACGCCTACCTTTGTTGCACATAGCTGCCTGCCTGTCTCTAGTTACCCCACTGGCTGTAGCTGTGTCCCTTCCGACATGGAATAACACCAACTGTAACGATAAACTGAAAATTAACAGTATAAACCTGCATCATTTTGGACTCTGGTATTTGCTGAATCCGGGTGACCTGACAATCGATGGTGGTGCCGCTGGTGATTCTGGCCTTCTTGGAATCTGTTGGGCCTATGTGTTAGCTCACACATCACTTGGGTATCCATGGTAACTACCACAACATGGTCATCTGCAGTTTACATCTAGCCCGTGGCATTGAATGGCATTTTAAAAGTGCTAAGGGTCCTGGTGCAATAATCCTCCCATGAGGATCAGCCTCAACGGCTTTGTAGATTGCACTCATGTCAGCAACTCCATATACATTTTTTTTTCTTCATGCTTCTTTCTTCATCCTTTTTTCTTTCTGTCATTCAGACTTTCATTCATTCGATCTCTCTCACTCACTTGCTTTAACTCATTTGTTCTCACTCACTCACTCACTCACTCAATCACTCACTCACTCATTCACTCTCACTCACTCTCACTCTTTCACTCACTCGCTCACTAAGTCAGTCTCTCTCTCTCTCTCTCTTTTTCTTTTTATATATATTTTTTTCCGTCTTCTTCTTCTTCTTCTTCTTCTTCTTCTTCTTCTTCTTCTTCTTCAGACCCTGTCATAGCACTAATGCCTTTCCAATACCACCAGCAGATGGAGACACTCCATTGCAACATTGGTTGTGAGCAGCAGTTTCTAAAAACAAATGCCTCATGGCGGATTTCCCATCCATCAATGGATGGTAAATTTTGTTTTTATCATTCACTGACCACAGAAACCAATGCATGGTCAAGCAACAGCAATGACACACCCTTGTGTATAGGCATGAGACCCTCATGTCATTTAACAGGATTCAGCACCACCCACAAGACAGCTACCTGTCATGTCATGTCAAACCTGCACAGGTGTGCTAGATTATTATTATTTAGTTTTATTTTATTTTTTTACACCAATCAGTGTGCAAACATGGTCATTAAAACGCTAAATGAATAGACGTTCATAAACCAGTCAGTGCAACTCATCATTTTGGTCTCCAATTCTCAAACTCAAATTCTCACCCACGGAGGATTAAATGAGAATCTTTCTTGTTTAACACTGGAATGGGGTGGTGCACTGTTCACTACCCGAAGATACTGCCACATCGGGTCAATGCATAGGGCGACAGAAGCAAGCTTCCAAATCAGCTCCCTTTCTCAAAAATCCATTTAATTTATGGTCCCCAGATAGGGAACGTATGTATCAGTATGTGCTCACAAGTCACCCAAGTGCAAGTATTCACACAAAAAAAAAACGTGCCTCAGGATGCGATCTGTCGCAAGATCCTTTCTTTTTTTACACTTGATCTAAGCCAAAAGGCCTAGAGGGGATAACCGGGAAAGGGGTGGACCCAACCATGTCCCCTTCATGAGCACTCACATTACTCATAGGAATGGAAGGAAGGCTGGCAGCCAACCAGCCTCCCATACACTTTCTGGGTGGGTGGCAGTCAGCCACCCATACATACATACAGCACAGGCTAAACCCACATCATCACTTAAAAAAAGGACAGGCGACCATTGCACTCTGATGGAGCATTTAGCAATGCAATCCATAGCCTGGCTTTTGCCTGAACCCCCATCACTCCTCCTCTTGCATATAAGACAATATTTCAGATCTGCATATGAAAACAACACGCCTACCTTTGTTGCACATAGCTGCCTGCCTGTCTCTAGTTACCCCACTGGCTGTAGCTGCGTCCCTTCCGACATGGAATAACACCAACTGTAACGATAAACTGAAAATTAACAGTATAAACCTGCATCATTTTGGACTCTGGTATTTGCTGAATCCGGGTGACCTGACAATCGATGGTGGTGCCGCTGGTGATTCTGGCCTTCTTGGAATCTGTTGGGCCTATGTGTTAGCTCACACATCACTTGGGTATCCATGGTAACTACCACAACATGGTCATCTGCAGTTTACATCTAGCCCGTGGCATTGAATGGCATTTTAAAAGTGCTAAGGGTCCTGGTGCAATAATCCTCCCATGAGGATCAGCCTCAACGGCTTTGTAGATTGCACTAATGTCAGCAACTCCATATTCATTTTTTTTCTTCATGCTTCTTTCTTCATCCTTTTTTCTTTCTGTCATTCAGACTTTCATTCATTCGATCTCTCTCACTCACTTGCTTTAACTCATTTGTTCTCACTCACTCACTCACTCAATCACTCACTCACTCATTCACTCTCACTCACTCTCACTCTCTCACTCACTCGCTCACTAAGTCAGTCTCTCTCTCTCTCTCTCTTTTTCTTTTTATATATATTTTTTTCCGTCTTCTTCTTCTTCTTCTTCTTCTTCTTCTTCAGACCCTGTCATAGCACTAATGCCTTTCCAATACCACCAGCAGATGGAGACACTCCATTGCAACATTGGTTGTGAGCAGCAGTTTCTAAAAACAAATGCCTCATGGCGGATTTCCCATCCATCAATGGATGGTAAATTTTGTTTTTATCATTCACTGACCACAGAAACCAATGCATGGTCAAGCAACAGCAATGACACACCCTTGTGTATAGGCATGAGACCCTCATGTCATTTAACAGGATTCAGCACCACCCACAAGACAGCTACCTGTCATGTCATGTCAAACCTGCACAGGTGTGCTAGATTATTATTATTTAGTTTTATTTTATTTTTTTACACCAATCAGTGTGCAAACATGGTCATTAAAACGCTAAATGAATAGACGTTCATAAACCAGTCAGTGCAACTCATCATTTTGGTCTCCAATTCTCAAACTCAAATTCTCACCCACGGAGGATTAAATGAGAATCTTTCTTGTTTAACACTGGAATGGGGTGGTGCACTGTTCACTACCCGAAGATACTGCCACATCGGGTCAATGCATAGGGCGACAGAAGCAAGCTTCCAAATCAGCTCCCTTTCTCAAAAATCCATTTAATTTATGGTCCCCAGATAGGGAACGTATGTATCAGTATGTGCTCACAAGTCACCCAAGTGCAAGTATTCACACAAAAAAAAACGTGCCTCAGGATGCGATCTGTCGCAAGATCCTTTCTTTTTTTACACTTGATCTAAGCCAAAAGGCCTAGAGGGGATAACCGGGAAAGGGGTGGACCCAACCATGTCCCCTTCATGAGCACTCACATTACTCATAGGAATGGAAGGAAGGCTGGCAGCCAACCAGCCTCCCATACACTTTCTGGGTGGGTGGCAGTCAGCCACCCATACATACATACAGCACAGGCTAAACCCACATCATCACTTAAAAAAAGGACAGGCGACCATTGCACTCTGATGGAGCATTTAGCAATGCAATCCATAGCCTGGCTTTTGCCTGAACCCCCATCACTCCTCCTCTTGCATATAAGACAATATTTCAGATCTGCATATGAAAACAACACGCCTACCTTTGTTGCACATAGCTGCCTGCCTGTCTCTAGTTACCCCACTGGCTGTAGCTGCGTCCCTTCCGACATAGAATAACACCAACTGTAACGATAAACTGAAAATTAACAGTATAAACCTGCATCATTTTGGACTCTGGTATTTGCTGAATCCGGGTGACCTGACAATCGATGGTGGTGCCGCTGGTGATTCTGGCCTTCTTGGAATCTGTTGGGCCTATGTGTTAGCTCACACATCACTTGGGTATCCATGGTAACTACCACAACATGGTCATCTGCAGTTTACATCTAGCCCGTGGCATTGAATGGCATTTTAAAAGTGCTAAGGGTCCTGGTGCAATAATCCTCCCATGAGGATCAGCCTCAACGGCTTTGTAGATTGCACTCATGTCAGCAACTCCATATACATTTTTTTTTCTTCATGCTTCTTTCTTCATCCTTTTTTCTTTCTGTCATTCAGACTTTCATTCATTCGATCTCTCTCACTCACTTGCTTTAACTCATTTGTTCTCACTCACTCACTCACTCACTCAATCACTCACTCACTCATTCACTCTCACTCACTCTCACTCTCTCACTCACTCGCTCACTAAGTCAGTCTCTCTCTCTCTCTCTCTTTTTCTTTTTATATATATTTTTTTCCGTCTTCTTCTTCTTCTTCTTCTTCTTCTTCAGACCCTGTCATAGCACTAATGCCTTTCCAATACCACCAGCAGATGGAGACACTCCATTGCAACATTGGTTGTGAGCAGCAGTTTCTAAAAACAAATGCCTCATGGCGGATTTCCCATCCATCAATGGATGGTAAATTTTGTTTTTATCATTCACTGACCACAGAAACCAATGCATGGTCAAGCAACAGCAATGACACACCCTTGTGTATAGGCATGAGACCCTCATGTCATTTAACAGGATTCAGCACCACCCACAAGACAGCTACCTGTCATGTCATGTCAAACCTGCACAGGTGTGCTAGATTATTATTATTTAGTTTTATTTTATTTTTTTTACACCAATCAGTGTGCAAACATGGTCATTAAAACGCTAAATGAATAGACGTTCATAAACCAGTCAGTGCAACTCATCATTTTGGTCTCCAATTCTCAAACTCAAATTCTCACCCACGGAGGATTAAATGAGAATCTTTCTTGTTTAACACTGGAATGGGGTGGTGCACTGTTCACTACCCGAAGATACTGCCACATCGGGTCAATGCATAGGGCGACAGAAGCAAGCTTCCAAATCAGCTCCCTTTCTCAAAAATCCATTTAATTTATGGTCCCCAGATAGGGAACGTATGTATCAGTATGTGCTCACAAGTCACCCAAGTGCAAGTATTCACACAAAAAAAAACGTGCCTCAGGATGCGATCTGTCGCAAGATCCTTTCTTTTTTTACACTTGATCTAAGCCAAAAGGCCTAGAGGGGATAACCGGGAAAGGGGTGGACCCAACCATGTCCCCTTCATGAGCACTCACATTACTCATAGGAATGGAAGGAAGGCTGGCAGCCAACCAGCCTCCCATACACTTTCTGGGTGGGTGGCAGTCAGCCACCCATACATACATACAGCACAGGCTAAACCCACATCATCACTTAAAAAAAGGACAGGCGACCATTGCACTCTGATGGAGCATTTAGCAATGCAATCCATAGCCTGGCTTTTGCCTGAACCCCCATCACTCCTCCTCTTGCATATAAGACAATATTTCAGATCTGCATATGAAAACAACACGCCTACCTTTGTTGCACATAGCTGCCTGCCTGTCTCTAGTTACCCCACTGGCTGTAGCTGCGTCCCTTCCGACATAGAATAACACCAACTGTAACGATAAACTGAAAATTAACAGTATAAACCTGCATCATTTTGGACTCTGGTATTTGCTGAATCCGGGTGACCTGACAATCGATGGTGGTGCCGCTGGTGATTCTGGCCTTCTTGGAATCTGTTGGGCCTATGTGTTAGCTCACACATCACTTGGGTATCCATGGTAACTACCACAACATGGTCATCTGCAGTTTACATCTAGCCCGTGGCATTGAATGGCATTTTAAAAGTGCTAAGGGTCCTGGTGCAATAATCCTCCCATGAGGATCAGCCTCAACGGCTTTGTAGATTGCACTCATGTCAGCAACTCCATATACATTTTTTTTTCTTCATGCTTCTTTCTTCATCCTTTTTTCTTTCTGTCATTCAGACTTTCATTCATTCGATCTCTCTCACTCACTTGCTTTAACTCATTTGTTCTCACTCACTCACTCACTCACTCACTCAATCACTCACTCACTCATTCACTCTCACTCACTCTCACTCTCTCACTCACTCGCTCACTAAGTCAGTCTCTCTCTCTCTCTCTCTTTTTCTTTTTATATATATATTTTCCCGTCTTCTTCTTCTTCTTCTTCTTCTTCTTCTTCTTCAGACCCTGTCATAGCACTAATGCCTTTCCAATACCACCAGCAGATGGAGACACTCCATTGCAACATTGGTCGTGAGCAGCAGTTTCTAAAAACAAATGCCTCATGGCGGATTTCCCATCCATCAATGGATGGTAAATTTTGTTTTTAACATTCACTGACCACAGAAACCAATGCATGGTCAAGCAACAGCAATGACACACCCTTGTGTATAGGCATGAGACCCTCATGTCATTTAACAGGATTCAGCACCACCCACAAGACAGCTACCTGTCATGTCATGTCAAACCTGCACAGGTGTGCTAGATTATTATTATTTAGTTTTATTTTATTTTTTTACACCAATCAGTGTGCAAACATGGTCATTAAAACGCTAAATGAATAGACGTTCATAAACCAGTCAGTGCAACTCATCATTTTGGTCTCCAATTCTCAAACTCAAATTCTCACCCACGGAGGATTAAATGAGAATCTTTCTTGTTTAACACTGGAATGGGGTGGTGCACTGTTCACTACCCGAAGATACTGCCACATCGGGTCAATGCATAGGGCGACAGAAGCAAGCTTCCAAATCAGCTCCCTTTCTCAAAAATCCATTTAATTTATGGTCCCCAGATAGGGAACGTATGTATCAGTATGTGCTCACAAGTCACCCAAGTGCAAGTATTCACACAAAAAAAAACGTGCCTCAGGATGCGATCTGTCGCAAGATACTTTCTTTTTTTACACTTGATCTAAGCCAAAAGGCCTAGAGGGGATAACCGGGAAAGGGGTGGACCCAACCATGTCCCCTTCATGAGCACTCACATTACTCATAGGAATGGAAGGAAGGCTGGCAGCCAACCAGCCTCCCATACACTTTCTGGGTGGGTGGCAGTCAGCCACCCATACATACATACAGCACAGGCTAAACCCACATCATCACTTAAAAAAAGGACAGGCGACCATTGCACTCTGATGGAGCATTTAGCAATGCAATCCATAGCCTGGCTTTTGCCTGAACCCCCATCACTCCTCCTCTTGCATATAAGACAATATTTCAGATCTGCATATGAAAACAACACGCCTACCTTTGTTGCACATAGCTGCCTGCCTGTCTCTAGTTACCCCACTGGCTGTAGCTGCGTCCCTTCCGACATGGAATAACACCAACTGTAACGATAAACTGAAAATTAACAGTATAAACCTGCATCATTTTGGACTCTGGTATTTGCTGAATCCGGGTGACCTGACAATCGATGGTGGTGCCGCTGGTGATTCTGGCCTTCTTGGAATCTGTTGGGCCTATGTGTTAGCTCACACATCACTTGGGTATCCATGGTAACTACCACAACATGGTCATCTGCAGTTTACATCTAGCCCGTGGCATTGAATGGCATTTTAAAAGTGCTAAGGGTCCTGGTGCAATAATCCTCCCATGAGGATCAGCCTCAACGGCTTTGTAGATTGCACTCATGTCAGCAACTCCATATACATTTTTTTTTCTTCATGCTTCTTTCTTCATCCTTTTTTCTTTCTGTCATTCAGACTTTCATTCATTCGATCTCTCTCACTCACTTGCTTTAACTCATTTGTTCTCACTCACTCACTCACTCACTCAATCACTCACTCACTCATTCACTCTCACTCACTCTCACTCTCTCACTCACTCGCTCACTAAGTCAGTCTCTCTCTCTCTCTCTCTTTTTCTTTTTATATATATTTTTTTCCGTCTTCTTCTTCTTCTTCTTCTTCTTCTTCAGACCCTGTCATAGCACTAATGCCTTTCCAATACCACCAGCAGATGGAGACACTCCATTGCAACATTGGTTGTGAGCAGCAGTTTCTAAAAACAAATGCCTCATGGCGGATTTCCCATCCATCAATGGATGGTAAATTTTGTTTTTATCATTCACTGACCACAGAAACCAATGCATGGTCAAGCAACAGCAATGACACACCCTTGTGTATAGGCATGAGACCCTCATGTCATTTAACAGGATTCAGCACCACCCACAAGACAGCTACCTGTCATGTCATGTCAAACCTGCACAGGTGTGCTAGATTATTATTATTTAGTTTTATTTTATTTTTTTACACCAATCAGTGTGCAAACATGGTCATTAAAACGCTAAATGAATAGACGTTCATAAACCAGTCAGTGCAACTCATCATTTTGGTCTCCAATTCTCAAACTCAAATTCTCACCCACGGAGGATTAAATGAGAATCTTTCTTGTTTAACACTGGAATGGGGTGGTGCACTGTTCACTACCCGAAGATACTGCCACATCGGGTCAATGCATAGGGCGACAGAAGCAAGCTTCCAAATCAGCTCCCTTTCTCAAAAATCCATTTAATTTATGGTCCCCAGATAGGGAACGTATGTATCAGTATGTGCTCACAAGTCACCCAAGTGCAAGTATTCACACAAAAAAAAACGTGCCTCAGGATGCGATCTGTCGCAAGATCCTTTCTTTTTTTTACACTTGATCTAAGCCAAAAGGCCTAGAGGGGATAACCGGGAAAGGGGTGGACCCAACCATGTCCCCTTCATGAGCACTCACATTACTCATAGGAATGGAAGGAAGGCTGGCAGCCAACCAGCCTCCCATACACTTTCTGGGTGGGTGGCAGTCAGCCACCCATACATACATACAGCACAGGCTAAACCCACATCATCACTTAAAAAAAGGACAGGCGACCATTGCACTCTGATGGAGCATTTAGCAATGCAATCCATAGCCTGGCTTTTGCCTGAACCCCCATCACTCCTCCTCTTGCATATAAGACAATATTTCAGATCTGCATATGAAAACAACACGCCTACCTTTGTTGCACATAGCTGCCTGCCTGTCTCTAGTTACCCCACTGGCTGTAGCTGTGTCCCTTCCGACATGGAATAACACCAACTGTAACGATAAACTGAAAATTAACAGTATAAACCTGCATCATTTTGGACTCTGGTATTTGCTGAATCCGGGTGACCTGACAATCGATGGTGGTGCCGCTGGTGATTCTGGCCTTCTTGGAATCTGTTGGGCCTATGTGTTAGCTCACACATCACTTGGGTATCCATGGTAACTACCACAACATGGTCATCTGCAGTTTACATCTAGCCCGTGGCATTGAATGGCATTTTAAAAGTGCTAAGGGTCCTGGTGCAATAATCCTCCCATGAGGATCAGCCTCAACGGCTTTGTAGATTGCACTCATGTCAGCAACTCCATATACATTTTTTTTTCTTCATGCTTCTTTCTTCATCCTTTTTTCTTTCTGTCATTCAGACTTTCATTCATTCGATCTCTCTCACTCACTTGCTTTAACTCATTTGTTCTCACTCACTCACTCACTCACTCAATCACTCACTCACTCATTCACTCTCACTCACTCTCACTCTTTCACTCACTCGCTCACTAAGTCAGTCTCTCTCTCTCTCTCTCTTTTTCTTTTTATATATATTTTTTTCCGTCTTCTTCTTCTTCTTCTTCTTCTTCTTCTTCTTCTTCTTCAGACCCTGTCATAGCACTAATGCCTTTCCAATACCACCAGCAGATGGAGACACTCCATTGCAACATTGGTTGTGAGCAGCAGTTTCTAAAAACAAATGCCTCATGGCGGATTTCCCATCCATCAATGGATGGTAAATTTTGTTTTTATCATTCACTGACCACAGAAACCAATGCATGGTCAAGCAACAGCAATGACACACCCTTGTGTATAGGCATGAGACCCTCATGTCATTTAACAGGATTCAGCACCACCCACAAGACAGCTACCTGTCATGTCATGTCAAACCTGCACAGGTGTGCTAGATTATTATTATTTAGTTTTATTTTATTTTTTTACACCAATCAGTGTGCAAACATGGTCATTAAAACGCTAAATGAATAGACGTTCATAAACCAGTCAGTGCAACTCATCATTTTGGTCTCCAATTCTCAAACTCAAATTCTCACCCACGGAGGATTAAATGAGAATCTTTCTTGTTTAACACTGGAATGGGGTGGTGCACTGTTCACTACCCGAAGATACTGCCACATCGGGTCAATGCATAGGGCGACAGAAGCAAGCTTCCAAATCAGCTCCCTTTCTCAAAAATCCATTTAATTTATGGTCCCCAGATAGGGAACGTATGTATCAGTATGTGCTCACAAGTCACCCAAGTGCAAGTATTCACACAAAAAAAAAACGTGCCTCAGGATGCGATCTGTCGCAAGATCCTTTCTTTTTTTACACTTGATCTAAGCCAAAAGGCCTAGAGGGGATAACCGGGAAAGGGGTGGACCCAACCATGTCCCCTTCATGAGCACTCACATTACTCATAGGAATGGAAGGAAGGCTGGCAGCCAACCAGCCTCCCATACACTTTCTGGGTGGGTGGCAGTCAGCCACCCATACATACATACAGCACAGGCTAAACCCACATCATCACTTAAAAAAAGGACAGGCGACCATTGCACTCTGATGGAGCATTTAGCAATGCAATCCATAGCCTGGCTTTTGCCTGAACCCCCATCACTCCTCCTCTTGCATATAAGACAATATTTCAGATCTGCATATGAAAACAACACGCCTACCTTTGTTGCACATAGCTGCCTGCCTGTCTCTAGTTACCCCACTGGCTGTAGCTGCGTCCCTTCCGACATGGAATAACACCAACTGTAACGATAAACTGAAAATTAACAGTATAAACCTGCATCATTTTGGACTCTGGTATTTGCTGAATCCGGGTGACCTGACAATCGATGGTGGTGCCGCTGGTGATTCTGGCCTTCTTGGAATCTGTTGGGCCTATGTGTTAGCTCACACATCACTTGGGTATCCATGGTAACTACCACAACATGGTCATCTGCAGTTTACATCTAGCCCGTGGCATTGAATGGCATTTTAAAAGTGCTAAGGGTCCTGGTGCAATAATCCTCCCATGAGGATCAGCCTCAACGGCTTTGTAGATTGCACTAATGTCAGCAACTCCATATACATTTTTTTTTCTTCATGCTTCTTTCTTCATCCTTTTTTCTTTCTGTCATTCAGACTTTCATTCATTCGATCTCTCTCACTCACTTGCTTTAACTCATTTGTTCTCACTCACTCACTCACTCAATCACTCACTCACTCATTCACTCTCACTCACTCTCACTCTCTCACTCACTCGCTCACTAAGTCAGTCTCTCTCTCTCTCTCTCTTTTTCTTTTTATATATATTTTTTTCCGTCTTCTTCTTCTTCTTCTTCTTCTTCTTCAGACCCTGTCATAGCACTAATGCCTTTCCAATACCACCAGCAGATGGAGACACTCCATTGCAACATTGGTTGTGAGCAGCAGTTTCTAAAAACAAATGCCTCATGGCGGATTTCCCATCCATCAATGGATGGTAAATTTTGTTTTTATCATTCACTGACCACAGAAACCAATGCATGGTCAAGCAACAGCAATGACACACCCTTGTGTATAGGCATGAGACCCTCATGTCATTTAACAGGATTCAGCACCACCCACAAGACAGCTACCTGTCATGTCATGTCAAACCTGCACAGGTGTGCTAGATTATTATTATTTAGTTTTATTTTATTTTTTTACACCAATCAGTGTGCAAACATGGTCATTAAAACGCTAAATGAATAGACGTTCATAAACCAGTCAGTGCAACTCATCATTTTGGTCTCCAATTCTCAAACTCAAATTCTCACCCACGGAGGATTAAATGAGAATCTTTCTTGTTTAACACTGGAATGGGGTGGTGCACTGTTCACTACCCGAAGATACTGCCACATCGGGTCAATGCATAGGGCGACAGAAGCAAGCTTCCAAATCAGCTCCCTTTCTCAAAAATCCATTTAATTTATGGTCCCCAGATAGGGAACGTATGTATCAGTATGTGCTCACAAGTCACCCAAGTGCAAGTATTCACACAAAAAAAAACGTGCCTCAGGATGCGATCTGTCGCAAGATCCTTTCTTTTTTTACACTTGATCTAAGCCAAAAGGCCTAGAGGGGATAACCGGGAAAGGGGTGGACCCAACCATGTCCCCTTCATGAGCACTCACATTACTCATAGGAATGGAAGGAAGGCTGGCAGCCAACCAGCCTCCCATACACTTTCTGGGTGGGTGGCAGTCAGCCACCCATACATACATACAGCACAGGCTAAACCCACATCATCACTTAAAAAAAGGACAGGCGACCATTGCACTCTGATGGAGCATTTAGCAATGCAATCCATAGCCTGGCTTTTGCCTGAACCCCCATCACTCCTCCTCTTGCATATAAGACAATATTTCAGATCTGCATATGAAAACAACACGCCTACCTTTGTTGCACATAGCTGCCTGCCTGTCTCTAGTTACCCCACTGGCTGTAGCTGCGTCCCTTCCGACATAGAATAACACCAACTGTAACGATAAACTGAAAATTAACAGTATAAACCTGCATCATTTTGGACTCTGGTATTTGCTGAATCCGGGTGACCTGACAATCGATGGTGGTGCCGCTGGTGATTCTGGCCTTCTTGGAATCTGTTGGGCCTATGTGTTAGCTCACACATCACTTGGGTATCCATGGTAACTACCACAACATGGTCATCTGCAGTTTACATCTAGCCCGTGGCATTGAATGGCATTTTAAAAGTGCTAAGGGTCCTGGTGCAATAATCCTCCCATGAGGATCAGCCTCAACGGCTTTGTAGATTGCACTCATGTCAGCAACTCCATATACATTTTTTTTTCTTCATGCTTCTTTCTTCATCCTTTTTTCTTTCTGTCATTCAGACTTTCATTCATTCGATCTCTCTCACTCACTTGCTTTAACTCATTTGTTCTCACTCACTCACTCACTCACTCAATCACTCACTCACTCATTCACTCTCACTCACTCTCACTCTCTCACTCACTCGCTCACTAAGTCAGTCTCTCTCTCTCTCTCTCTTTTTCTTTTTATATATATTTTTTTCCGTCTTCTTCTTCTTCTTCTTCTTCTTCTTCAGACCCTGTCATAGCACTAATGCCTTTCCAATACCACCAGCAGATGGAGACACTCCATTGCAACATTGGTTGTGAGCAGCAGTTTCTAAAAACAAATGCCTCATGGCGGATTTCCCATCCATCAATGGATGGTAAATTTTGTTTTTATCATTCACTGACCACAGAAACCAATGCATGGTCAAGCAACAGCAATGACACACCCTTGTGTATAGGCATGAGACCCTCATGTCATTTAACAGGATTCAGCACCACCCACAAGACAGCTACCTGTCATGTCATGTCAAACCTGCACAGGTGTGCTAGATTATTATTATTTAGTTTTATTTTATTTTTTTTACACCAATCAGTGTGCAAACATGGTCATTAAAACGCTAAATGAATAGACGTTCATAAACCAGTCAGTGCAACTCATCATTTTGGTCTCCAATTCTCAAACTCAAATTCTCACCCACGGAGGATTAAATGAGAATCTTTCTTGTTTAACACTGGAATGGGGTGGTGCACTGTTCACTACCCGAAGATACTGCCACATCGGGTCAATGCATAGGGCGACAGAAGCAAGCTTCCAAATCAGCTCCCTTTCTCAAAAATCCATTTAATTTATGGTCCCCAGATAGGGAACGTATGTATCAGTATGTGCTCACAAGTCACCCAAGTGCAAGTATTCACACAAAAAAAAACGTGCCTCAGGATGCGATCTGTCGCAAGATCCTTTCTTTTTTTACACTTGATCTAAGCCAAAAGGCCTAGAGGGGATAACCGGGAAAGGGGTGGACCCAACCATGTCCCCTTCATGAGCACTCACATTACTCATAGGAATGGAAGGAAGGCTGGCAGCCAACCAGCCTCCCATACACTTTCTGGGTGGGTGGCAGTCAGCCACCCATACATACATACAGCACAGGCTAAACCCACATCATCACTTAAAAAAAGGACAGGCGACCATTGCACTCTGATGGAGCATTTAGCAATGCAATCCATAGCCTGGCTTTTGCCTGAACCCCCATCACTCCTCCTCTTGCATATAAGACAATATTTCAGATCTGCATATGAAAACAACACGCCTACCTTTGTTGCACATAGCTGCCTGCCTGTCTCTAGTTACCCCACTGGCTGTAGCTGCGTCCCTTCCGACATAGAATAACACCAACTGTAACGATAAACTGAAAATTAACAGTATAAACCTGCATCATTTTGGACTCTGGTATTTGCTGAATCCGGGTGACCTGACAATCGATGGTGGTGCCGCTGGTGATTCTGGCCTTCTTGGAATCTGTTGGGCCTATGTGTTAGCTCACACATCACTTGGGTATCCATGGTAACTACCACAACATGGTCATCTGCAGTTTACATCTAGCCCGTGGCATTGAATGGCATTTTAAAAGTGCTAAGGGTCCTGGTGCAATAATCCTCCCATGAGGATCAGCCTCAACGGCTTTGTAGATTGCACTCATGTCAGCAACTCCATATACATTTTTTTTTCTTCATGCTTCTTTCTTCATCCTTTTTTCTTTCTGTCATTCAGACTTTCATTCATTCGATCTCTCTCACTCACTTGCTTTAACTCATTTGTTCTCACTCACTCACTCACTCAATCACTCACTCACTCATTCACTCTCACTCACTCTCACTCTCTCACTCACTCGCTCACTAAGTCAGTCTCTCTCTCTCTCTCTCTTTTTCTTTTTATATATATTTTTTTCCGTCTTCTTCTTCTTCTTCTTCTTCTTCTTCTTCAGACCCTGTCATAGCACTAATGC
>NW_026608341.1:0-74452 GCF_029499605.1 Hyla sarda
TATATATATATATATATATATATATATATATATATATATATATTTCTCCGCCGAAATCACTTTTAAACCCATTTCCACCTTTTTTTCCCTTCTCTTCCTCTTACTTTTTTTTCACGTTTTTTTACGTTTTTCTCCTTTTCGCCTCTTTTCTGGGCGTATTATTCTTCTTTTTCTTCTTTTTTTTCGTCTAATGCATACCCCATCAGTGCAGCAATGCTTATTCAATACCGCCAGCAGATGGAGACACTGGGGGATAATTTTCTAAGGATTTATACTGATTTTTCCTGTCTGAATTTGTCGCACAGAAAGTTGCAGGCCAAATATGTGTGACATTTCTGCGACTTTAGCTTCTAGAGCATTTTTACAACATTATACATAGGTGCTGAATACATAAAAAGCGACTGTTCAGCGACAGACAAGTCGCATCGGCTGAAAGTAGGCCAGAATGTCAGTCCATGTTGGAGCAGGTTTAGATACAGTCTAAAGCATAGATCTCAAAGTCTGTGCACAGAATTTAGCAAGGGCCTCGCACCTTCTGATGCATCAGGTAGGTGCACAATAGCATAGCCTAACCCTCTGTACTTTGGTCTATATTGATGCGGGACATAGACAGCCAGCTGATGACCAATCCATTAGTGCAATGGATGGCTGGAAGCATTTGTCTTTGCCTTTGCAATACCACAGAAGCAATGCATGGTCAATGTACAGCAATGACACACCTGTGTGAACAGCCAGGAGACCCCCCCCCCCCCCATGTTATGTTACATAGTTACATAGTTAGTACGGTCGAAAAAAGACATATGTCCATCACGTTCAACCAGGGAATTAAGGGGTAGGGGTGTGGCGCGATATTGGGGAAGGGATGAGATTTTATATTTCTTCATAAGCATTAATCTTATTTTGTCAATTAGGAACATTCAGCACCCACCCGCTATCAAGGCAGCTGCCTATCATGTCATGCCCTACCTGCACAGGTGTGCTGGCTACTCAAATGATCCAATTAAGGAGGCCATTTAGTCAGCAGCAGCAGAAGTCCTGTGCCTGGACGCTCCAACAGGGGCCAGACACAAGCAGAAGCAGAAGCAGCAGAAGCAGCAGCAGCACCACCTTTTGTTTTTTGGCTGCAGCAGCAGCAAGGCCCACAGGGCTGGCTAGCTGGCTAGCCAGCAAGCAGGTAGCAATGAAAGTAGGAATCTTTCTTTTTAACCCTGTAAGGGGGTGGTGCACTGTACCCGAAGATACTGCCATATCGGGTCAATGCATAGGGCGACGGAAGCAAGCTTCGAAATCGGCCCCCGTTCTCAAAAATCCATTTAATATATGGTCCCCAGATAGGGGACGTATCAGATATTAAACTGATAAGAACAGATACTACACTTGATCTTAGCCAAAAGGCCGAGAAGCGATAACCGTGAAAGGGGCGGGCCCAACAAGGTCCCCTTCATGGGCACTATCACTGCTTGCTGTCAGGGAGGCTGCCAGACAATTTTCCATGCACACTCTGGGCTGGGGGGCAGTCAACCACCAGTACACACAGCAGAACCTAAACCCATACCATTATTGCTAAGCAGCAAGACAGGGGCCCATTGCACTCCCACGGGGCCTTTTTAAATGCAATCCATAACCCGGATTTGCCAGGAACCCTTCTTACTCCTCCTACTTGCATGTGACACTGGGCTTAGGATCTGCATAGGAAACACACACACAAGCACACACCTACCTTTGTTGCCTGCAGATGCCTCCTTGGCTGTCCCCAAACGGTATCAAACCAACACCCACGGGAAGCTGTAAGCATAGAGGACATGCCTGCACCCCATTGGACTTACCTGTGTGGGTTAAATCCGGGTTATTTGACAACCTATGGCGGTGATGGTTCTGCTCAGGCAGAGCAGTGCTGATGCTCCTCATAAAGCTGTCGCTGCTGTGAAGGTTCTAGGTGACATCACAAATCCCTATGGTTACATACACAACAAAGCTGGGTTGTTGTTGTTTACACTCTGCAAGGCCTGTGGAAGTGAGTGACATCATAGCACTGTAGTTCTGAGGGTTCAAGATGGATGCAACAATCTCCTGTTGCTTCTATGAAGGCCGTAATAGACGACATCACCAAACAGCTCCATAGTCACATACACAGCAAAGGAGAGATGTTGTTTACACCTAGTGATGTCAGTGGTATTGAGTGACATCACAGCACAGTGCTAAGGCTCCTGGGCCTGGACACAGCAGCGGCTGCAATATCTCAACGGAGAATACGTTTATATCTATGTGTGTGTGTGCGCATATATATATATATATATATATATATATATATATATTTCTCCGCCGAAATCACTTTTAAACCCATTTCCACCTTTTTTTCCCTTCTCTTCCTCTTACTTTTTTTTCACGTTTTTTTACGTTTTTCTCCTTTTCGCCTCTTTTCTGGGCGTATTATTCTTCTTTTTCTTCTTTTTTTTCGTCTAATGCATACCCCATCAGTGCAGCAATGCTTATTCAATACCGCCAGCAGATGGAGACACTGGGGGATAATTTTCTAAGGATTTATACTGATTTTTCCTGTCTGAATTTGTCGCACAGAAAGTTGCAGGCCAAATATGTGTGACATTTCTGCGACTTTAGCTTCTAGAGCATTTTTACAACATTATACATAGGTGCTGAATACATAAAAAGCGACTGTTCAGCGACAGACAAGTCGCATCGGCTGAAAGTAGGCCAGAATGTCAGTCCATGTTGGAGCAGGTTTAGATACAGTCTAAAGCATAGATCTCAAAGTCTGTGCACAGAATTTAGCAAGGGCCTCGCACCTTCTGATGCATCAGGTAGGTGCACAATAGCATAGCCTAACCCTCTGTACTTTGGTCTATATTGATGCGGGACATAGACAGCCAGCTGATGACCAATCCATTAGTGCAATGGATGGCTGGAAGCATTTGTCTTTGCCTTTGCAATACCACAGAAGCAATGCATGGTCAATGTACAGCAATGACACACCTGTGTGAACAGCCAGGAGACCCCCCCCCCCCCCCCCATGTTATGTTACATAGTTACATAGTTAGTACGGTCGAAAAAAGACATATGTCCATCACGTTCAACCAGGGAATTAAGGGGTAGGGGTGTGGCGCGATATTGGGGAAGGGATGAGATTTTATATTTCTTCATAAGCATTAATCTTATTTTGTCAATTAGGAACATTCAGCACCCACCCGCTATCAAGGCAGCTGCCTATCATGTCATGCCCTACCTGCACAGGTGTGCTGGCTACTCAAATGATCCAATTAAGGAGGCCATTTAGTCAGCAGCAGCAGAAGTCCTGTGCCTGGACGCTCCAACAGGGGCCAGACACAAGCAGAAGCAGAAGCAGCAGAAGCAGCAGCAGCACCACCTTTTGTTTTTTGGCTGCAGCAGCAGCAAGGCCCACAGGGCTGGCTAGCTGGCTAGCCAGCAAGCAGGTAGCAATGAAAGTAGGAATCTTTCTTTTTAACCCTGTAAGGGGGTGGTGCACTGTACCCGAAGATACTGCCATATCGGGTCAATGCATAGGGCGACGGAAGCAAGCTTCGAAATCGGCCCCCGTTCTCAAAAATCCATTTAATATATGGTCCCCAGATAGGGGACGTATCAGATATTAAACTGATAAGAACAGATACTACACTTGATCTTAGCCAAAAGGCCGAGAAGCGATAACCGTGAAAGGGGCGGGCCCAACAAGGTCCCCTTCATGGGCACTATCACTGCTTGCTGTCAGGGAGGCTGCCAGACAATTTTCCATGCACACTCTGGGCTGGGGGGCAGTCAACCACCAGTACACACAGCAGAACCTAAACCCATACCATTATTGCTAAGCAGCAAGACAGGGGCCCATTGCACTCCCACGGGGCCTTTTTAAATGCAATCCATAACCCGGATTTGCCAGGAACCCTTCTTACTCCTCCTACTTGCATGTGACACTGGGCTTAGGATCTGCATAGGAAACACACACACAAGCACACACCTACCTTTGTTGCCTGCAGATGCCTCCTTGGCTGTCCCCAAACGGTATCAAACCAACACCCACGGGAAGCTGTAAGCATAGAGGACATGCCTGCACCCCATTGGACTTACCTGTGTGGGTTAAATCCGGGTTATTTGACAACCTATGGCGGTGATGGTTCTGCTCAGGCAGAGCAGTGCTGATGCTCCTCATAAAGCTGTCGCTGCTGTGAAGGTTCTAGGTGACATCACAAATCCCTATGGTTACATACACAACAAAGCTGGGTTGTTGTTGTTTACACTCTGCAAGGCCTGTGGAAGTGAGTGACATCATAGCACTGTAGTTCTGAGGGTTCAAGATGGATGCAACAATCTCCTGTTGCTTCTATGAAGGCCGTAATAGACGACATCACCAAACAGCTCCATAGTCACATACACAGCAAAGGAGAGATGTTGTTTACACCTAGTGATGTCAGTGGTATTGAGTGACATCACAGCACAGTGCTAAGGCTCCTGGGCCTGGACACAGCAGCGGCTGCAATATCTCAACGGAGAATACGTTTATATCTATGTGTGTGTGTGCGCATATATATATATATATATATATATATATATATATATATATATATATTTCTCCGCCGAAATCACTTTTAAACCCATTTCCACCTTTTTTTCCCTTCTCTTCCTCTTACTTTTTTTTCACGTTTTTTTACGTTTTTCTCCTTTTCGCCTCTTTTCTGGGCGTATTATTCTTCTTTTTCTTCTTTTTTTTCGTCTAATGCATACCCCATCAGTGCAGCAATGCTTATTCAATACCGCCAGCAGATGGAGACACTGGGGGATAATTTTCTAAGGATTTATACTGATTTTTCCTGTCTGAATTTGTCGCACAGAAAGTTGCAGGCCAAATATGTGTGACATTTCTGCGACTTTAGCTTCTAGAGCATTTTTACAACATTATACATAGGTGCTGAATACATAAAAAGCGACTGTTCAGCGACAGACAAGTCGCATCGGCTGAAAGTAGGCCAGAATGTCAGTCCATGTTGGAGCAGGTTTAGATACAGTCTAAAGCATAGATCTCAAAGTCTGTGCACAGAATTTAGCAAGGGCCTCGCACCTTCTGATGCATCAGGTAGGTGCACAATAGCATAGCCTAACCCTCTGTACTTTGGTCTATATTGATGCGGGACATAGACAGCCAGCTGATGACCAATCCATTAGTGCAATGGATGGCTGGAAGCATTTGTCTTTGCCTTTGCAATACCACAGAAGCAATGCATGGTCAATGTACAGCAATGACACACCTGTGTGAACAGCCAGGAGACCCCCCCCCCCCCCCCCATGTTATGTTACATAGTTACATAGTTAGTACGGTCGAAAAAAGACATATGTCCATCACGTTCAACCAGGGAATTAAGGGGTAGGGGTGTGGCGCGATATTGGGGAAGGGATGAGATTTTATATTTCTTCATAAGCATTAATCTTATTTTGTCAATTAGGAACATTCAGCACCCACCCGCTATCAAGGCAGCTGCCTATCATGTCATGCCCTACCTGCACAGGTGTGCTGGCTACTCAAATGATCCAATTAAGGAGGCCATTTAGTCAGCAGCAGCAGAAGTCCTGTGCCTGGACGCTCCAACAGGGGCCAGACAGAAGCAGAAGCAGCAGAAGCAGCAGCAGCACCACCTTTTGTTTTTTGGCTGCAGCAGCAGCAAGGCCCACAGGGCTGGCTAGCTGGCTAGCCAGCAAGCAGGTAGCAATGAAAGTAGGAATCTTTCTTTTTAACCCTGTAAGGGGGTGGTGCACTGTACCCGAAGATACTGCCATATCGGGTCAATGCATAGGGCGACGGAAGCAAGCTTCGAAATCGGCCCCCGTTCTCAAAAATCCATCTAATATATGGTCCCCAGATAGGGGACGTATCAGATATTAAACTGATAAGAACAGATACTACACTTGATCTTAGCCAAAAGGCCGAGAAGCGATAACCGTGAAAGGGGCGGGCCCAACAAGGTCCCCTTCATGGGCACTATCACTGCTTGCTGTCAGGGAGGCTGCCAGACAATTTTCCATGCACACTCTGGGCTGGGGGGCAGTCAACCACCAGTACACACAGCAGAACCTAAACCCATACCATTATTGCTAAGCAGCAAGACAGGGGCCCATTGCACTCCCACGGGGCCTTTTTAAATGCAATCCATAACCCGGATTTGCCAGGAACCCTTCTTACTCCTCCTACTTGCATGTGACACTGGGCTTAGGATCTGCATAGGAAACACACACACAAGCACACACCTACCTTTGTTGCCTGCAGATGCCTCCTTGGCTGTCCCCAAACGGTATCAAACCAACACCCACGGGAAGCTGTAAGCATAGAGGACATGCCTGCACCCCATTGGACTTACCTGTGTGGGTTAAATCCGGGTTATTTGACAACCTATGGCGGTGATGGTTCTGCTCAGGCAGAGCAGTGCTGATGCTCCTCATAAAGCTGTCGCTGCTGTGAAGGTTCTAGGTGACATCACAAATCCCTATGGTTACATACACAACAAAGCTGGGTTGTTGTTGTTTACACTCTGCAAGGCCTGTGGAAGTGAGTGACATCATAGCACTGTAGTTCTGAGGGTTCAAGATGGATGCAACAATCTCCTGTTGCTTCTATGAAGGCCGTAATAGACGACATCACCAAACAGCTCCATAGTCACATACACAGCAAAGGAGAGATGTTGTTTACACCTAGTGATGTCAGTGGTATTGAGTGACATCACAGCACAGTGCTAAGGCTCCTGGGCCTGGACACAGCAGCGGCTGCAATATCTCAACGGAGAATACGTTTATATCTATGTGTGTGTGTGCGCATATATATATATATATATATATATATATATATATATATATATATATATATATATATATTTCTCCGCCGAAATCACTTTTAAACCCATTTCCACCTTTTTTTCCCTTCTCTTCCTCTTACTTTTTTTTCACGTTTTTTTACGTTTTTCTCCTTTTCGCCTCTTTTCTGGGCGTATTATTCTTCTTTTTCTTCTTTTTTTTCGTCTAATGCATACCCCATCAGTGCAGCAATGCTTATTCAATACCGCCAGCAGATGGAGACACTGGGGGATAATTTTCTAAGGATTTATACTGATTTTTCCTGTCTGAATTTGTCGCACAGAAAGTTGCAGGCCAAATATGTGTGACATTTCTGCGACTTTAGCTTCTAGAGCATTTTTACAACATTATACATAGGTGCTGAATACATAAAAAGCGACTGTTCAGCGACAGACAAGTCGCATCGGCTGAAAGTAGGCCAGAATGTCAGTCCATGTTGGAGCAGGTTTAGATACAGTCTAAAGCATAGATCTCAAAGTCTGTGCACAGAATTTAGCAAGGGCCTCGCACCTTCTGATGCATCAGGTAGGTGCACAATAGCATAGCCTAACCCTCTGTACTTTGGTCTATATTGATGCGGGACATAGACAGCCAGCTGATGACCAATCCATTAGTGCAATGGATGGCTGGAAGCATTTGTCTTTGCCTTTGCAATACCACAGAAGCAATGCATGGTCAATGTACAGCAATGACACACCTGTGTGAACAGCCAGGAGACCCCCCCCCCCCCCATGTTATGTTACATAGTTACATAGTTAGTACGGTCGAAAAAAGACATATGTCCATCACGTTCAACCAGGGAATTAAGGGGTAGGGGTGTGGCGCGATATTGGGGAAGGGATGAGATTTTATATTTCTTCATAAGCATTAATCTTATTTTGTCAATTAGGAACATTCAGCACCCACCCGCTATCAAGGCAGCTGCCTATCATGTCATGCCCTACCTGCACAGGTGTGCTGGCTACTCAAATGATCCAATTAAGGAGGCCATTTAGTCAGCAGCAGCAGAAGTCCTGTGCCTGGACGCTCCAACAGGGGCCAGACACAAGCAGAAGCAGCAGAAGCAGCAGCAGCACCACCTTTTGTTTTTTGGCTGCAGCAGCAGCAAGGCCCACAGGGCTGGCTAGCTGGCTAGCCAGCAAGCAGGTAGCAATGAAAGTAGGAATCTTTCTTTTTAACCCTGTAAGGGGGTGGTGCACTGTACCCGAAGATACTGCCATATCGGGTCAATGCATAGGGCGACGGAAGCAAGCTTCGAAATCGGCCCCCGTTCTCAAAAATCCATTTAATATATGGTCCCCAGATAGGGGACGTATCAGATATTAAACTGATAAGAACAGATACTACACTTGATCTTAGCCAAAAGGCCGAGAAGCGATAACCGTGAAAGGGGCGGGCCCAACAAGGTCCCCTTCATGGGCACTATCACTGCTTGCTGTCAGGGAGGCTGCCAGACAATTTTCCATGCACACTCTGGGCTGGGGGGCAGTCAACCACCAGTACACACAGCAGAACCTAAACCCATACCATTATTGCTAAGCAGCAAGACAGGGGCCCATTGCACTCCCACGGGGCCTTTTTAAATGCAATCCATAACCCGGATTTGCCAGGAACCCTTCTTACTCCTCCTACTTGCATGTGACACTGGGCTTAGGATCTGCATAGGAAACACACACACAAGCACACACCTACCTTTGTTGCCTGCAGATGCCTCCTTGGCTGTCCCCAAACGGTATCAAACCAACACCCACGGGAAGCTGTAAGCATAGAGGACATGCCTGCACCCCATTGGACTTACCTGTGTGGGTTAAATCCGGGTTATTTGACAACCTATGGCGGTGATGGTTCTGCTCAGGCAGAGCAGTGCTGATGCTCCTCATAAAGCTGTCGCTGCTGTGAAGGTTCTAGGTGACATCACAAATCCCTATGGTTACATACACAACAAAGCTGGGTTGTTGTTGTTTACACTCTGCAAGGCCTGTGGAAGTGAGTGACATCATAGCACTGTAGTTCTGAGGGTTCAAGATGGATGCAACAATCTCCTGTTGCTTCTATGAAGGCCGTAATAGACGACATCACCAAACAGCTCCATAGTCACATACACAGCAAAGGAGAGATGTTGTTTACACCTAGTGATGTCAGTGGTATTGAGTGACATCACAGCACAGTGCTAAGGCTCCTGGGCCTGGACACAGCAGCGGCTGCAATATCTCAACGGAGAATACGTTTATATCTATGTGTGTGTGTGCGCATATATATATATATATATATATATATATATATATATATATATTTCTCCGCCGAAATCACTTTTAAACCCATTTCCACCTTTTTTTCCCTTCTCTTCCTCTTACTTTTTTTTCACGTTTTTTTACGTTTTTCTCCTTTTCGCCTCTTTTCTGGGCGTATTATTCTTCTTTTTCTTCTTTTTTTTCGTCTAATGCATACCCCATCAGTGCAGCAATGCTTATTCAATACCGCCAGCAGATGGAGACACTGGGGGATAATTTTCTAAGGATTTATACTGATTTTTCCTGTCTGAATTTGTCGCACAGAAAGTTGCAGGCCAAATATGTGTGACATTTCTGCGACTTTAGCTTCTAGAGCATTTTTACAACATTATACATAGGTGCTGAATACATAAAAAGCGACTGTTCAGCGACAGACAAGTCGCATCGGCTGAAAGTAGGCCAGAATGTCAGTCCATGTTGGAGCAGGTTTAGATACAGTCTAAAGCATAGATCTCAAAGTCTGTGCACAGAATTTAGCAAGGGCCTCGCACCTTCTGATGCATCAGGTAGGTGCACAATAGCATAGCCTAACCCTCTGTACTTTGGTCTATATTGATGCGGGACATAGACAGCCAGCTGATGACCAATCCATTAGTGCAATGGATGGCTGGAAGCATTTGTCTTTGCCTTTGCAATACCACAGAAGCAATGCATGGTCAATGTACAGCAATGACACACCTGTGTGAACAGCCAGGAGACCCCCCCCCCCCCCCCCATGTTATGTTACATAGTTACATAGTTAGTACGGTCGAAAAAAGACATATGTCCATCACGTTCAACCAGGGAATTAAGGGGTAGGGGTGTGGCGCGATATTGGGGAAGGGATGAGATTTTATATTTCTTCATAAGCATTAATCTTATTTTGTCAATTAGGAACATTCAGCACCCACCCGCTATCAAGGCAGCTGCCTATCATGTCATGCCCTACCTGCACAGGTGTGCTGGCTACTCAAATGATCCAATTAAGGAGGCCATTTAGTCAGCAGCAGCAGAAGTCCTGTGCCTGGACGCTCCAACAGGGGCCAGACACAAGCAGAAGCAGAAGCAGCAGAAGCAGCAGCAGCACCACCTTTTGTTTTTTGGCTGCAGCAGCAGCAAGGCCCACAGGGCTGGCTAGCTGGCTAGCCAGCAAGCAGGTAGCAATGAAAGTAGGAATCTTTCTTTTTAACCCTGTAAGGGGGTGGTGCACTGTACCCGAAGATACTGCCATATCGGGTCAATGCATAGGGCGACGGAAGCAAGCTTCGAAATCGGCCCCCGTTCTCAAAAATCCATTTAATATATGGTCCCCAGATAGGGGACGTATCAGATATTAAACTGATAAGAACAGATACTACACTTGATCTTAGCCAAAAGGCCGAGAAGCGATAACCGTGAAAGGGGCGGGCCCAACAAGGTCCCCTTCATGGGCACTATCACTGCTTGCTGTCAGGGAGGCTGCCAGACAATTTTCCATGCACACTCTGGGCTGGGGGGCAGTCAACCACCAGTACACACAGCAGAACCTAAACCCATACCATTATTGCTAAGCAGCAAAACAGGGGCCCATTGCACTCCCACGGGGCCTTTTTAAATGCAATCCATAACCCGGATTTGCCAGGAACCCTTCTTACTCCTCCTACTTGCATGTGACACTGGGCTTAGGATCTGCATAGGAAACACACACACAAGCACACACCTACCTTTGTTGCCTGCAGATGCCTCCTTGGCTGTCCCCAAACGGTATCAAACCAACACCCACGGGAAGCTGTAAGCATAGAGGACATGCCTGCACCCCATTGGACTTACCTGTGTGGGTTAAATCCGGGTTATTTGACAACCTATGGCGGTGATGGTTCTGCTCAGGCAGAGCAGTGCTGATGCTCCTCATAAAGCTGTCGCTGCTGTGAAGGTTCTAGGTGACATCACAAATCCCTATGGTTACATACACAACAAAGCTGGGTTGTTGTTGTTTACACTCTGCAAGGCCTGTGGAAGTGAGTGACATCATAGCACTGTAGTTCTGAGGGTTCAAGATGGATGCAACAATCTCCTGTTGCTTCTATGAAGGCCGTAATAGACGACATCACCAAACAGCTCCATAGTCACATACACAGCAAAGGAGAGATGTTGTTTACACCTAGTGATGTCAGTGGTATTGAGTGACATCACAGCACAGTGCTAAGGCTCCTGGGCCTGGACACAGCAGCGGCTGCAATATCTCAACGGAGAATACGTTTATATCTATGTGTGTGTGTGCGCATATATATATATATATATATATATATATATATATATATATATATATATATATATATATTTCTCCGCCGAAATCACTTTTAAACCCATTTCCACCTTTTTTTCCCTTCTCTTCCTCTTACTTTTTTTTCACGTTTTTTTACGTTTTTCTCCTTTTCGCCTCTTTTCTGGGCGTATTATTCTTCTTTTTCTTCTTTTTTTTCGTCTAATGCATACCCCATCAGTGCAGCAATGCTTATTCAATACCGCCAGCAGATGGAGACACTGGGGGATAATTTTCTAAGGATTTATACTGATTTTTCCTGTCTGAATTTGTCGCACAGAAAGTTGCAGGCCAAATATGTGTGACATTTCTGCGACTTTAGCTTCTAGAGCATTTTTACAACATTATACATAGGTGCTGAATACATAAAAAGCGACTGTTCAGCGACAGACAAGTCGCATCGGCTGAAAGTAGGCCAGAATGTCAGTCCATGTTGGAGCAGGTTTAGATACAGTCTAAAGCATAGATCTCAAAGTCTGTGCACAGAATTTAGCAAGGGCCTCGCACCTTCTGATGCATCAGGTAGGTGCACAATAGCATAGCCTAACCCTCTGTACTTTGGTCTATATTGATGCGGGACATAGACAGCCAGCTGATGACCAATCCATTAGTGCAATGGATGGCTGGAAGCATTTGTCTTTGCCTTTGCAATACCACAGAAGCAATGCATGGTCAATGTACAGCAATGACACACCTGTGTGAACAGCCAGGAGACCCCCCCCCCCCCCCCCCATGTTATGTTACATAGTTACATAGTTAGTACGGTCGAAAAAAGACATATGTCCATCACGTTCAACCAGGGAATTAAGGGGTAGGGGTGTGGCGCGATATTGGGGAAGGGATGAGATTTTATATTTCTTCATAAGCATTAATCTTATTTTGTCAATTAGGAACATTCAGCACCCACCCGCTATCAAGGCAGCTGCCTATCATGTCATGCCCTACCTGCACAGGTGTGCTGGCTACTCAAATGATCCAATTAAGGAGGCCATTTAGTCAGCAGCAGCAGAAGTCCTGTGCCTGGACGCTCCAACAGGGGCCAGACACAAGCAGAAGCAGAAGCAGCAGAAGCAGCAGCAGCACCACCTTTTGTTTTTTGGCTGCAGCAGCAGCAAGGCCCACAGGGCTGGCTAGCTGGCTAGCCAGCAAGCAGGTAGCAATGAAAGTAGGAATCTTTCTTTTTAACCCTGTAAGGGGGTGGTGCACTGTACCCGAAGATACTGCCATATCGGGTCAATGCATAGGGCGACGGAAGCAAGCTTCGAAATCGGCCCCCGTTCTCAAAAATCCATTTAATATATGGTCCCCAGATAGGGGACGTATCAGATATTAAACTGATAAGAACAGATACTACACTTGATCTTAGCCAAAAGGCCGAGAAGCGATAACCGTGAAAGGGGCGGGCCCAACAAGGTCCCCTTCATGGGCACTATCACTGCTTGCTGTCAGGGAGGCTGCCAGACAATTTTCCATGCACACTCTGGGCTGGGGGGCAGTCAACCACCAGTACACACAGCAGAACCTAAACCCATACCATTATTGCTAAGCAGCAAGACAGGGGCCCATTGCACTCCCACGGGGCCTTTTTAAATGCAATCCATAACCCGGATTTGCCAGGAACCCTTCTTACTCCTCCTACTTGCATGTGACACTGGGCTTAGGATCTGCATAGGAAACACACACACAAGCACACACCTACCTTTGTTGCCTGCAGATGCCTCCTTGGCTGTCCCCAAACGGTATCAAACCAACACCCACGGGAAGCTGTAAGCATAGAGGACATGCCTGCACCCCATTGGACTTACCTGTGTGGGTTAAATCCGGGTTATTTGACAACCTATGGCGGTGATGGTTCTGCTCAGGCAGAGCAGTGCTGATGCTCCTCATAAAGCTGTCGCTGCTGTGAAGGTTCTAGGTGACATCACAAATCCCTATGGTTACATACACAACAAAGCTGGGTTGTTGTTGTTTACACTCTGCAAGGCCTGTGGAAGTGAGTGACATCATAGCACTGTAGTTCTGAGGGTTCAAGATGGATGCAACAATCTCCTGTTGCTTCTATGAAGGCCGTAATAGACGACATCACCAAACAGCTCCATAGTCACATACACAGCAAAGGAGAGATGTTGTTTACACCTAGTGATGTCAGTGGTATTGAGTGACATCACAGCACAGTGCTAAGGCTCCTGGGCCTGGACACAGCAGCAGCTGCAATATCTCAACGGAGAATACGTTTATATCTATGTGTGTGTGTGCGCATATATATATATATATATATATATATATATATATATATATATATTTCTCCGCCGAAATCACTTTTAAACCCATTTCCACCTTTTTTTCCCTTCTCTTCCTCTTACTTTTTTTTCAAGTTTTTTTACGTTTTTCTCCTTTTCGCCTCTTTTCTGGGCGTATTATTCTTCTTTTTCTTCTTTTTTTTCGTCTAATGCATACCCCATCAGTGCAGCAATGCTTATTCAATACCGCCAGCAGATGGAGACACTGGGGGATAATTTTCTAAGGATTTATACTGATTTTTCCTGTCTGAATTTGTCGCACAGAAAGTTGCAGGCCAAATATGTGTGACATTTCTGCGACTTTAGCTTCTAGAGCATTTTTACAACATTATACATAGGTGCTGAATACATAAAAAGCGACTGTTCAGCGACAGACAAGTCGCATCGGCTGAAAGTAGGCCAGAATGTCAGTCCATGTTGGAGCAGGTTTAGATACAGTCTAAAGCATAGATCTCAAAGTCTGTGCACAGAATTTAGCAAGGGCCTCGCACCTTCTGATGCATCAGGTAGGTGCACAATAGCATAGCCTAACCCTCTGTACTTTGGTCTATATTGATGCGGGACATAGACAGCCAGCTGATGACCAATCCATTAGTGCAATGGATGGCTGGAAGCATTTGTCTTTGCCTTTGCAATACCACAGAAGCAATGCATGGTCAATGTACAGCAATGACACACCTGTGTGAACAGCCAGGAGACCCCCCCCCCCCCCCCCCCCCCCATGTTATGTTACATAGTTACATAGTTAGTACGGTCGAAAAAAGACATATGTCCATCACGTTCAACCAGGGAATTAAGGGGTAGGGGTGTGGCGCGATATTGGGGAAGGGATGAGATTTTATATTTCTTCATAAGCATTAATCTTATTTTGTCAATTAGGAACATTCAGCACCCACCCGCTATCAAGGCAGCTGCCTATCATGTCATGCCCTACCTGCACAGGTGTGCTGGCTACTCAAATGATCCAATTAAGGAGGCCATTTAGTCAGCAGCAGCAGAAGTCCTGTGCCTGGACGCTCCAACAGGGGCCAGACACAAGCAGAAGCAGAAGCAGCAGAAGCAGCAGCAGCACCACCTTTTGTTTTTTGGCTGCAGCAGCAGCAAGGCCCACAGGGCTGGCTAGCTGGCTAGCCAGCAAGCAGGTAGCAATGAAAGTAGGAATCTTTCTTTTTAACCCTGTAAGGGGGTGGTGCACTGTACCCGAAGATACTGCCATATCGGGTCAATGCATAGGGCGACGGAAGCAAGCTTCGAAATCGGCCCCCGTTCTCAAAAATCCATTTAATATATGGTCCCCAGATAGGGGACGTATCAGATATTAAACTGATAAGAACAGATACTACACTTGATCTTAGCCAAAAGGCCGAGAAGCGATAACCGTGAAAGGGGCGGGCCCAACAAGGTCCCCTTCATGGGCACTATCACTGCTTGCTGTCAGGGAGGCTGCCAGACAATTTTCCATGCACACTCTGGGCTGGGGGGCAGTCAACCACCAGTACACACAGCAGAACCTAAACCCATACCATTATTGCTAAGCAGCAAGACAGGGGCCCATTGCACTCCCACGGGGCCTTTTTAAATGCAATCCATAACCCGGATTTGCCAGGAACCCTTCTTACTCCTCCTACTTGCATGTGACACTGGGCTTAGGATCTGCATAGGAAACACACACACAAGCACACACCTACCTTTGTTGCCTGCAGATGCCTCCTTGGCTGTCCCCAAACGGTATCAAACCAACACCCACGGGAAGCTGTAAGCATAGAGGACATGCCTGCACCCCATTGGACTTACCTGTGTGGGTTAAATCCGGGTTATTTGACAACCTATGGCGGTGATGGTTCTGCTCAGGCAGAGCAGTGCTGATGCTCCTCATAAAGCTGTCGCTGCTGTGAAGGTTCTAGGTGACATCACAAATCCCTATGGTTACATACACAACAAAGCTGGGTTGTTGTTGTTTACACTCTGCAAGGCCTGTGGAAGTGAGTGACATCATAGCACTGTAGTTCTGAGGGTTCAAGATGGATGCAACAATCTCCTGTTGCTTCTATGAAGGCCGTAATAGACGACATCACCAAACAGCTCCATAGTCACATACACAGCAAAGGAGAGATGTTGTTTACACCTAGTGATGTCAGTGGTATTGAGTGACATCACAGCACAGTGCTAAGGCTCCTGGGCCTGGACACAGCAGCAGCTGCAATATCTCAACGGAGAATACGTTTATATCTATGTGTGTGTGTGCGCATATATATATATATATATATATATATATATATATATATATATATATATATATATATTTCTCCGCCGAAATCACTTTTAAACCCATTTCCACCTTTTTTTCCCTTCTCTTCCTCTTACTTTTTTTTCAAGTTTTTTTACGTTTTTCTCCTTTTCGCCTCTTTTCTGGGCGTATTATTCTTCTTTTTCTTCTTTTTTTTCGTCTAATGCATACCCCATCAGTGCAGCAATGCTTATTCAATACCGCCAGCAGATGGAGACACTGGGGGATAATTTTCTAAGGATTTATACTGATTTTTCCTGTCTGAATTTGTCGCACAGAAAGTTGCAGGCCAAATATGTGTGACATTTCTGCGACTTTAGCTTCTAGAGCATTTTTACAACATTATACATAGGTGCTGAATACATAAAAAGCGACTGTTCAGCGACAGACAAGTCGCATCGGCTGAAAGTAGGCCAGAATGTCAGTCCATGTTGGAGCAGGTTTAGATACAGTCTAAAGCATAGATCTCAAAGTCTGTGCACAGAATTTAGCAAGGGCCTCGCACCTTCTGATGCATCAGGTAGGTGCACAATAGCATAGCCTAACCCTCTGTACTTTGGTCTATATTGATGCGGGACATAGACAGCCAGCTGATGACCAATCCATTAGTGCAATGGATGGCTGGAAGCATTTGTCTTTGCCTTTGCAATACCACAGAAGCAATGCATGGTCAATGTACAGCAATGACACACCTGTGTGAACAGCCAGGAGACCCCCCCCCCCCCCCCCCCCCCATGTTATGTTACATAGTTACATAGTTAGTACGGTCGAAAAAAGACATATGTCCATCACGTTCAACCAGGGAATTAAGGGGTAGGGGTGTGGCGCGATATTGGGGAAGGGATGAGATTTTATATTTCTTCATAAGCATTAATCTTATTTTGTCAATTAGGAACATTCAGCACCCACCCGCTATCAAGGCAGCTGCCTATCATGTCATGCCCTACCTGCACAGGTGTGCTGGCTACTCAAATGATCCAATTAAGGAGGCCATTTAGTCAGCAGCAGCAGAAGTCCTGTGCCTGGACGCTCCAACAGGGGCCAGACACAAGCAGAAGCAGAAGCAGCAGAAGCAGCAGCAGCACCACCTTTTGTTTTTTGGCTGCAGCAGCAGCAAGGCCCACAGGGCTGGCTAGCTGGCTAGCCAGCAAGCAGGTAGCAATGAAAGTAGGAATCTTTCTTTTTAACCCTGTAAGGGGGTGGTGCACTGTACCCGAAGATACTGCCATATCGGGTCAATGCATAGGGCGACGGAAGCAAGCTTCGAAATCGGCCCCCGTTCTCAAAAATCCATTTAATATATGGTCCCCAGATAGGGGACGTATCAGATATTAAACTGATAAGAACAGATACTACACTTGATCTTAGCCAAAAGGCCGAGAAGCGATAACCGTGAAAGGGGCGGGCCCAACAAGGTCCCCTTCATGGGCACTATCACTGCTTGCTGTCAGGGAGGCTGCCAGACAATTTTCCATGCACACTCTGGGCTGGGGGGCAGTCAACCACCAGTACACACAGCAGAACCTAAACCCATACCATTATTGCTAAGCAGCAAGACAGGGGCCCATTGCACTCCCACGGGGCCTTTTTAAATGCAATCCATAACCCGGATTTGCCAGGAACCCTTCTTACTCCTCCTACTTGCATGTGACACTGGGCTTAGGATCTGCATAGGAAACACACACACAAGCACACACCTACCTTTGTTGCCTGCAGATGCCTCCTTGGCTGTCCCCAAACGGTATCAAACCAACACCCACGGGAAGCTGTAAGCATAGAGGACATGCCTGCACCCCATTGGACTTACCTGTGTGGGTTAAATCCGGGTTATTTGACAACCTATGGCGGTGATGGTTCTGCTCAGGCAGAGCAGTGCTGATGCTCCTCATAAAGCTGTCGCTGCTGTGAAGGTTCTAGGTGACATCACAAATCCCTATGGTTACATACACAACAAAGCTGGGTTGTTGTTGTTTACACTCTGCAAGGCCTGTGGAAGTGAGTGACATCATAGCACTGTAGTTCTGAGGGTTCAAGATGGATGCAACAATCTCCTGTTGCTTCTATGAAGGCCGTAATAGACGACATCACCAAACAGCTCCATAGTCACATACACAGCAAAGGAGAGATGTTGTTTACACCTAGTGATGTCAGTGGTATTGAGTGACATCACAGCACAGTGCTAAGGCTCCTGGGCCTGGACACAGCAGCGGCTGCAATATCTCAACGGAGAATACGTTTATATCTATGTGTGTGTGTGCGCATATATATATATATATATATATATATATATATATATATATATATTTCTCCGCCGAAATCACTTTTAAACCCATTTCCACCTTTTTTTCCCTTCTCTTCCTCTTACTTTTTTTTCACGTTTTTTTACGTTTTTCTCCTTTTCGCCTCTTTTCTGGGCGTATTATTCTTCTTTTTCTTCTTTTTTTTCGTCTAATGCATACCCCATCAGTGCAGCAATGCTTATTCAATACCGCCAGCAGATGGAGACACTGGGGGATAATTTTCTAAGGATTTATACTGATTTTTCCTGTCTGAATTTGTCGCACAGAAAGTTGCAGGCCAAATATGTGTGACATTTCTGCGACTTTAGCTTCTAGAGCATTTTTACAACATTATACATAGGTGCTGAATACATAAAAAGCGACTGTTCAGCGACAGACAAGTCGCATCGGCTGAAAGTAGGCCAGAATGTCAGTCCATGTTGGAGCAGGTTTAGATACAGTCTAAAGCATAGATCTCAAAGTCTGTGCACAGAATTTAGCAAGGGCCTTGCACCTTCTGATGCATCAGGTAGGTGCACAATAGCATAGCCTAACCCTCTGTACTTTGGTCTATATTGATGCGGGACATAGACAGCCAGCTGATGACCAATCCATTAGTGCAATGGATGGCTGGAAGCATTTGTCTTTGCCTTTGCAATACCACAGAAGCAATGCATGGTCAATGTACAGCAATGACACACCTGTGTGAACAGCCAGGAGACCCCCCCCCCCCCCCATGTTATGTTACATAGTTACATAGTTAGTACGGTCGAAAAAAGACATATGTCCATCACGTTCAACCAGGGAATTAAGGGGTAGGGGTGTGGCGCGATATTGGGGAAGGGATGAGATTTTATATTTCTTCATAAGCATTAATCTTATTTTGTCAATTAGGAACATTCAGCACCCACCCGCTATCAAGGCAGCTGCCTATCATGTCATGCCCTACCTGCACAGGTGTGCTGGCTACTCAAATGATCCAATTAAGGAGGCCATTTAGTCAGCAGCAGCAGAAGTCCTGTGCCTGGACGCTCCAACAGGGGCCAGACACAAGCAGAAGCAGAAGCAGCAGAAGCAGCAGCAGCACCACCTTTTGTTTTTTGGCTGCAGCAGCAGCAAGGCCCACAGGGCTGGCTAGCTGGCTAGCCAGCAAGCAGGTAGCAATGAAAGTAGGAATCTTTCTTTTTAACCCTGTAAGGGGGTGGTGCACTGTACCCGAAGATACTGCCATATCGGGTCAATGCATAGGGCGACGGAAGCAAGCTTCGAAATCGGCCCCCGTTCTCAAAAATCCATTTAATATATGGTCCCCAGATAGGGGACGTATCAGATATTAAACTGATAAGAACAGATACTACACTTGATCTTAGCCAAAAGGCCGAGAAGCGATAACCGTGAAAGGGGCGGGCCCAACAAGGTCCCCTTCATGGGCACTATCACTGCTTGCTGTCAGGGAGGCTGCCAGACAATTTTCCATGCACACTCTGGGCTGGGGGGCAGTCAACCACCAGTACACACAGCAGAACCTAAACCCATACCATTATTGCTAAGCAGCAAGACAGGGGCCCATTGCACTCCCACGGGGCCTTTTTAAATGCAATCCATAACCCGGATTTGCCAGGAACCCTTCTTACTCCTCCTACTTGCATGTGACACTGGGCTTAGGATCTGCATAGGAAACACACACACAAGCACACACCTACCTTTGTTGCCTGCAGATGCCTCCTTGGCTGTCCCCAAACGGTATCAAACCAACACCCACGGGAAGCTGTAAGCATAGAGGACATGCCTGCACCCCATTGGACTTACCTGTGTGGGTTAAATCCGGGTTATTTGACAACCTATGGCGGTGATGGTTCTGCTCAGGCAGAGCAGTGCTGATGCTCCTCATAAAGCTGTCGCTGCTGTGAAGGTTCTAGGTGACATCACAAATCCCTATGGTTACATACACAACAAAGCTGGGTTGTTGTTGTTTACACTCTGCAAGGCCTGTGGAAGTGAGTGACATCATAGCACTGTAGTTCTGAGGGTTCAAGATGGATGCAACAATCTCCTGTTGCTTCTATGAAGGCCGTAATAGACGACATCACCAAACAGCTCCATAGTCACATACACAGCAAAGGAGAGATGTTGTTTACACCTAGTGATGTCAGTGGTATTGAGTGACATCACAGCACAGTGCTAAGGCTCCTGGGCCTGGACACAGCAGCGGCTGCAATATCTCAACGGAGAATACGTTTATATCTATGTGTGTGTGTGCGCATATATATATATATATATATATATATATATATATATATATATTTCTCCGCCGAAATCACTTTTAAACCCATTTCCACCTTTTTTTCCCTTCTCTTCCTCTTACTTTTTTTTCACGTTTTTTTACGTTTTTCTCCTTTTCGCCTCTTTTCTGGGCGTATTATTCTTCTTTTTCTTCTTTTTTTTCGTCTAATGCATACCCCATCAGTGCAGCAATGCTTATTCAATACCGCCAGCAGATGGAGACACTGGGGGATAATTTTCTAAGGATTTATACTGATTTTTCCTGTCTGAATTTGTCGCACAGAAAGTTGCAGGCCAAATATGTGTGACATTTCTGCGACTTTAGCTTCTAGAGCATTTTTACAACATTATACATAGGTGCTGAATACATAAAAAGCGACTGTTCAGCGACAGACAAGTCGCATCGGCTGAAAGTAGGCCAGAATGTCAGTCCATGTTGGAGCAGGTTTAGATACAGTCTAAAGCATAGATCTCAAAGTCTGTGCACAGAATTTAGCAAGGGCCTCGCACCTTCTGATGCATCAGGTAGGTGCACAATAGCATAGCCTAACCCTCTGTACTTTGGTCTATATTGATGCGGGACATAGACAGCCAGCTGATGACCAATCCATTAGTGCAATGGATGGCTGGAAGCATTTGTCTTTGCCTTTGCAATACCACAGAAGCAATGCATGGTCAATGTACAGCAATGACACACCTGTGTGAACAGCCAGGAGACCCCCCCCCCCCCCCCCATGTTATGTTACATAGTTACATAGTTAGTACGGTCGAAAAAAGACATATGTCCATCACGTTCAACCAGGGAATTAAGGGGTAGGGGTGTGGCGCGATATTGGGGAAGGGATGAGATTTTATATTTCTTCATAAGCATTAATCTTATTTTGTCAATTAGGAACATTCAGCACCCACCCGCTATCAAGGCAGCTGCCTATCATGTCATGCCCTACCTGCACAGGTGTGCTGGCTACTCAAATGATCCAATTAAGGAGGCCATTTAGTCAGCAGCAGCAGAAGTCCTGTGCCTGGACGCTCCAACAGGGGCCAGACACAAGCAGAAGCAGAAGCAGCAGAAGCAGCAGCAGCACCACCTTTTGTTTTTTGGCTGCAGCAGCAGCAAGGCCCACAGGGCTGGCTAGCTGGCTAGCCAGCAAGCAGGTAGCAATGAAAGTAGGAATCTTTCTTTTTAACCCTGTAAGGGGGTGGTGCACTGTACCCAAAGATACTGCCATATCGGGTCAATGCATAGGGCGACGGAAGCAAGCTTCGAAATCGGCCCCCGTTCTCAAAAATCCATTTAATATATGGTCCCCAGATAGGGGACGTATCAGATATTAAACTGATAAGAACAGATACTACACTTGATCTTAGCCAAAAGGCCGAGAAGCGATAACCGTGAAAGGGGCGGGCCCAACAAGGTCCCCTTCATGGGCACTATCACTGCTTGCTGTCAGGGAGGCTGCCAGACAATTTTCCATGCACACTCTGGGCTGGGGGGCAGTCAACCACCAGTACACACAGCAGAACCTAAACCCATACCATTATTGCTAAGCAGCAAGACAGGGGCCCATTGCACTCCCACGGGGCCTTTTTAAATGCAATCCATAACCCGGATTTGCCAGGAACCCTTCTTACTCCTCCTACTTGCATGTGACACTGGGCTTAGGATCTGCATAGGAAACACACACACAAGCACACACCTACCTTTGTTGCCTGCAGATGCCTCCTTGGCTGTCCCCAAACGGTATCAAACCAACACCCACGGGAAGCTGTAAGCATAGAGGACATGCCTGCACCCCATTGGACTTACCTGTGTGGGTTAAATCCGGGTTATTTGACAACCTATGGCGGTGATGGTTCTGCTCAGGCAGAGCAGTGCTGATGCTCCTCATAAAGCTGTCGCTGCTGTGAAGGTTCTAGGTGACATCACAAATCCCTATGGTTACATACACAACAAAGCTGGGTTGTTGTTGTTTACACTCTGCAAGGCCTGTGGAAGTGAGTGACATCATAGCACTGTAGTTCTGAGGGTTCAAGATGGATGCAACAATCTCCTGTTGCTTCTATGAAGGCCGTAATAGACGACATCACCAAACAGCTCCATAGTCACATACACAGCAAAGGAGAGATGTTGTTTACACCTAGTGATGTCAGTGGTATTGAGTGACATCACAGCACAGTGCTAAGGCTCCTGGGCCTGGACACAGCAGCGGCTGCAATATCTCAACGGAGAATACGTTTATATCTATGTGTGTGTGTGCGCATATATATATATATATATATATATATATATATATATATTTCTCCGCCGAAATCACTTTTAAACCCATTTCCACCTTTTTTTCCCTTCTCTTCCTCTTACTTTTTTTTCACGTTTTTTTACGTTTTTCTCCTTTTCGCCTCTTTTCTGGGCGTATTATTCTTCTTTTTCTTCTTTTTTTTCGTCTAATGCATACCCCATCAGTGCAGCAATGCTTATTCAATACCGCCAGCAGATGGAGACACTGGGGGATAATTTTCTAAGGATTTATACTGATTTTTCCTGTCTGAATTTGTCGCACAGAAAGTTGCAGGCCAAATATGTGTGACATTTCTGCGACTTTAGCTTCTAGAGCATTTTTACAACATTATACATAGGTGCTGAATACATAAAAAGCGACTGTTCAGCGACAGACAAGTCGCATCGGCTGAAAGTAGGCCAGAATGTCAGTCCATGTTGGAGCAGGTTTAGATACAGTCTAAAGCATAGATCTCAAAGTCTGTGCACAGAATTTAGCAAGGGCCTCGCACCTTCTGATGCATCAGGTAGGTGCACAATAGCATAGCCTAACCCTCTGTACTTTGGTCTATATTGATGCGGGACATAGACAGCCAGCTGATGACCAATCCATTAGTGCAATGGATGGCTGGAAGCATTTGTCTTTGCCTTTGCAATACCACAGAAGCAATGCATGGTCAATGTACAGCAATGACACACCTGTGTGAACAGCCAGGAGACCCCCCCCCCCCCCCATGTTATGTTACATAGTTACATAGTTAGTACGGTCGAAAAAAGACATATGTCCATCACGTTCAACCAGGGAATTAAGGGGTAGGGGTGTGGCGCGATATTGGGGAAGGGATGAGATTTTATATTTCTTCATAAGCATTAATCTTATTTTGTCAATTAGGAACATTCAGCACCCACCCGCTATCAAGGCAGCTGCCTATCATGTCATGCCCTACCTGCACAGGTGTGCTGGCTACTCAAATGATCCAATTAAGGAGGCCATTTAGTCAGCAGCAGCAGAAGTCCTGTGCCTGGACGCTCCAACAGGGGCCAGACACAAGCAGAAGCAGAAGCAGCAGAAGCAGCAGCAGCACCACCTTTTGTTTTTTGGCTGCAGCAGCAGCAAGGCCCACAGGGCTGGCTAGCTGGCTAGCCAGCAAGCAGGTAGCAATGAAAGTAGGAATCTTTCTTTTTAACCCTGTAAGGGGGTGGTGCACTGTACCCGAAGATACTGCCATATCGGGTCAATGCATAGGGCGACGGAAGCAAGCTTCGAAATCGGCCCCCGTTCTCAAAAATCCATTTAATATATGGTCCCCAGATAGGGGACGTATCAGATATTAAACTGATAAGAACAGATACTACACTTGATCTTAGCCAAAAGGCCGAGAAGCGATAACCGTGAAAGGGGCGGGCCCAACAAGGTCCCCTTCATGGGCACTATCACTGCTTGCTGTCAGGGAGGCTGCCAGACAATTTTCCATGCACACTCTGGGCTGGGGGGCAGTCAACCACCAGTACACACAGCAGAACCTAAACCCATACCATTATTGCTAAGCAGCAAGACAGGGGCCCATTGCACTCCCACGGGGCCTTTTTAAATGCAATCCATAACCCGGATTTGCCAGGAACCCTTCTTACTCCTCCTACTTGCATGTGACACTGGGCTTAGGATCTGCATAGGAAACACACACACAAGCACACACCTACCTTTGTTGCCTGCAGATGCCTCCTTGGCTGTCCCCAAACGGTATCAAACCAACACCCACGGGAAGCTGTAAGCATAGAGGACATGCCTGCACCCCATTGGACTTACCTGTGTGGGTTAAATCCGGGTTATTTGACAACCTATGGCGGTGATGGTTCTGCTCAGGCAGAGCAGTGCTGATGCTCCTCATAAAGCTGTCGCTGCTGTGAAGGTTCTAGGTGACATCACAAATCCCTATGGTTACATACACAACAAAGCTGGGTTGTTGTTGTTTACACTCTGCAAGGCCTGTGGAAGTGAGTGACATCATAGCACTGTAGTTCTGAGGGTTCAAGATGGATGCAACAATCTCCTGTTGCTTCTATGAAGGCCGTAATAGACGACATCACCAAACAGCTCCATAGTCACATACACAGCAAAGGAGAGATGTTGTTTACACCTAGTGATGTCAGTGGTATTGAGTGACATCACAGCACAGTGCTAAGGCTCCTGGGCCTGGACACAGCAGCGGCTGCAATATCTCAACGGAGAATACGTTTATATCTATGTGTGTGTGTGCGCATATATATATATATATATATATATATATATATATATATATATTTCTCCGCCGAAATCACTTTTAAACCCATTTCCACCTTTTTTTCCCTTCTCTTCCTCTTACTTTTTTTTCACGTTTTTTTACGTTTTTCTCCTTTTCGCCTCTTTTCTGGGCGTATTATTCTTCTTTTTCTTCTTTTTTTTCGTCTAATGCATACCCCATCAGTGCAGCAATGCTTATTCAATACCGCCAGCAGATGGAGACACTGGGGGATAATTTTCTAAGGATTTATACTGATTTTTCCTGTCTGAATTTGTCGCACAGAAAGTTGCAGGCCAAATATGTGTGACATTTCTGCGACTTTAGCTTCTAGAGCATTTTTACAACATTATACATAGGTGCTGAATACATAAAAAGCGACTGTTCAGCGACAGACAAGTCGCATCGGCTGAAAGTAGGCCAGAATGTCAGTCCATGTTGGAGCAGGTTTAGATACAGTCTAAAGCATAGATCTCAAAGTCTGTGCACAGAATTTAGCAAGGGCCTCGCACCTTCTGATGCATCAGGTAGGTGCACAATAGCATAGCCTAACCCTCTGTACTTTGGTCTATATTGATGCGGGACATAGACAGCCAGCTGATGACCAATCCATTAGTGCAATGGATGGCTGGAAGCATTTGTCTTTGCCTTTGCAATACCACAGAAGCAATGCATGGTCAATGTACAGCAATGACACACCTGTGTGAACAGCCAGGAGACCCCCCCCCCCCCCCCCCCCCATGTTATGTTACATAGTTACATAGTTAGTACGGTCGAAAAAAGACATATGTCCATCACGTTCAACCAGGGAATTAAGGGGTAGGGGTGTGGCGCGATATTGGGGAAGGGATGAGATTTTATATTTCTTCATAAGCATTAATCTTATTTTGTCAATTAGGAACATTCAGCACCCACCCGCTATCAAGGCAGCTGCCTATCATGTCATGCCCTACCTGCACAGGTGTGCTGGCTACTCAAATGATCCAATTAAGGAGGCCATTTAGTCAGCAGCAGCAGAAGTCCTGTGCCTGGACGCTCCAACAGGGGCCAGACACAAGCAGAAGCAGAAGCAGCAGAAGCAGCAGCAGCACCACCTTTTGTTTTTTGGCTGCAGCAGCAGCAAGGCCCACAGGGCTGGCTAGCTGGCTAGCCAGCAAGCAGGTAGCAATGAAAGTAGGAATCTTTCTTTTTAACCCTGTAAGGGGGTGGTGCACTGTACCCGAAGATACTGCCATATCGGGTCAATGCATAGGGCGACGGAAGCAAGCTTCGAAATCGGCCCCCGTTCTCAAAAATCCATTTAATATATGGTCCCCAGATAGGGGACGTATCAGATATTAAACTGATAAGAACAGATACTACACTTGATCTTAGCCAAAAGGCCGAGAAGCGATAACCGTGAAAGGGGCGGGCCCAACAAGGTCCCCTTCATGGGCACTATCACTGCTTGCTGTCAGGGAGGCTGCCAGACAATTTTCCATGCACACTCTGGGCTGGGGGGCAGTCAACCACCAGTACACACAGCAGAACCTAAACCCATACATTATTGCTAAGCAGCAAGACAGGGGCCCATTGCACTCCCACGGGGCCTTTTTAAATGCAATCCATAACCCGGATTTGCCAGGAACCCTTCTTACTCCTCCTACTTGCATGTGACACTGGGCTTAGGATCTGCATAGGAAACACACACACAAGCACACACCTACCTTTGTTGCCTGCAGATGCCTCCTTGGCTGTCCCCAAACGGTATCAAACCAACACCCACGGGAAGCTGTAAGCATAGAGGACATGCCTGCACCCCATTGGACTTACCTGTGTGGGTTAAATCCGGGTTATTTGACAACCTATGGCGGTGATGGTTCTGCTCAGGCAGAGCAGTGCTGATGCTCCTCATAAAGCTGTCGCTGCTGTGAAGGTTCTAGGTGACATCACAAATCCCTATGGTTACATACACAACAAAGCTGGGTTGTTGTTGTTTACACTCTGCAAGGCCTGTGGAAGTGAGTGACATCATAGCACTGTAGTTCTGAGGGTTCAAGATGGATGCAACAATCTCCTGTTGCTTCTATGAAGGCCGTAATAGACGACATCACCAAACAGCTCCATAGTCACATACACAGCAAAGGAGAGATGTTGTTTACACCTAGTGATGTCAGTGGTATTGAGTGACATCACAGCACAGTGCTAAGGCTCCTGGGCCTGGACACAGCAGCGGCTGCAATATCTCAACGGAGAATACGTTTATATCTATGTGTGTGTGTGCGCATATATATATATATATATATATATATATATATATATATATATATATTTCTCCGCCGAAATCACTTTTAAACCCATTTCCACCTTTTTTTCCCTTCTCTTCCTCTTACTTTTTTTTCACGTTTTTTTACGTTTTTCTCCTTTTCGCCTCTTTTCTGGGCGTATTATTCTTCTTTTTCTTCTTTTTTTTCGTCTAATGCATACCCCATCAGTGCAGCAATGCTTATTCAATACCGCCAGCAGATGGAGACACTGGGGGATAATTTTCTAAGGATTTATACTGATTTTTCCTGTCTGAATTTGTCGCACAGAAAGTTGCAGGCCAAATATGTGTGACATTTCTGCGACTTTAGCTTCTAGAGCATTTTTACAACATTATACATAGGTGCTGAATACATAAAAAGCGACTGTTCAGCGACAGACAAGTCGCATCGGCTGAAAGTAGGCCAGAATGTCAGTCCATGTTGGAGCAGGTTTAGATACAGTCTAAAGCATAGATCTCAAAGTCTGTGCACAGAATTTAGCAAGGGCCTCGCACCTTCTGATGCATCAGGTAGGTGCACAATAGCATAGCCTAACCCTCTGTACTTTGGTCTATATTGATGCGGGACATAGACAGCCAGCTGATGACCAATCCATTAGTGCAATGGATGGCTGGAAGCATTTGTCTTTGCCTTTGCAATACCACAGAAGCAATGCATGGTCAATGTACAGCAATGACACACCTGTGTGAACAGCCAGGAGACCCCCCCCCCCCCCCCCCCCATGTTATGTTACATAGTTACATAGTTAGTACGGTCGAAAAAAGACATATGTCCATCACGTTCAACCAGGGAATTAAGGGGTAGGGGTGTGGCGCGATATTGGGGAAGGGATGAGATTTTATATTTCTTCATAAGCATTAATCTTATTTTGTCAATTAGGAACATTCAGCACCCACCCGCTATCAAGGCAGCTGCCTATCATGTCATGCCCTACCTGCACAGGTGTGCTGGCTACTCAAATGATCCAATTAAGGAGGCCATTTAGTCAGCAGCAGCAGAAGTCCTGTGCCTGGACGCTCCAACAGGGGCCAGACACAAGCAGAAGCAGAAGCAGCAGAAGCAGCAGCAGCACCACCTTTTGTTTTTTGGCTGCAGCAGCAGCAAGGCCCACAGGGCTGGCTAGCTGGCTAGCCAGCAAGCAGGTAGCAATGAAAGTAGGAATCTTTCTTTTTAACCCTGTAAGGGGGTGGTGCACTGTACCCGAAGATACTGCCATATCGGGTCAATGCATAGGGCGACGGAAGCAAGCTTCGAAATCGGCCCCCGTTCTCAAAAATCCATTTAATATATGGTCCCCAGATAGGGGACGTATCAGATATTAAACTGATAAGAACAGATACTACACTTGATCTTAGCCAAAAGGCCGAGAAGCGATAACCGTGAAAGGGGCGGGCCCAACAAGGTCCCCTTCATGGGCACTATCACTGCTTGCTGTCAGGGAGGCTGCCAGACAATTTTCCATGCACACTCTGGGCTGGGGGGCAGTCAACCACCAGTACACACAGCAGAACCTAAACCCATACCATTATTGCTAAGCAGCAAGACAGGGGCCCATTGCACTCCCACGGGGCCTTTTTAAATGCAATCCATAACCCGGATTTGCCAGGAACCCTTCTTACTCCTCCTACTTGCATGTGACACTGGGCTTAGGATCTGCATAGGAAACACACACACAAGCACACACCTACCTTTGTTGCCTGCAGATGCCTCCTTGGCTGTCCCCAAACGGTATCAAACCAACACCCACGGGAAGCTGTAAGCATAGAGGACATGCCTGCACCCCATTGGACTTACCTGTGTGGGTTAAATCCGGGTTATTTGACAACCTATGGCGGTGATGGTTCTGCTCAGGCAGAGCAGTGCTGATGCTCCTCATAAAGCTGTCGCTGCTGTGAAGGTTCTAGGTGACATCACAAATCCCTATGGTTACATACACAACAAAGCTGGGTTGTTGTTGTTTACACTCTGCAAGGCCTGTGGAAGTGAGTGACATCATAGCACTGTAGTTCTGAGGGTTCAAGATGGATGCAACAATCTCCTGTTGCTTCTATGAAGGCCGTAATAGACGACATCACCAAACAGCTCCATAGTCACATACACAGCAAAGGAGAGATGTTGTTTACACCTAGTGATGTCAGTGGTATTGAGTGACATCACAGCACAGTGCTAAGGCTCCTGGGCCTGGACACAGCAGCGGCTGCAATATCTCAACGGAGAATACGTTTATATCTATGTGTGTGTGTGCGCATATATATATATATATATATATATATATATATATATATATATATATATTTCTCCGCCGAAATCACTTTTAAACCCATTTCCACCTTTTTTTCCCTTCTCTTCCTCTTACTTTTTTTTCACGTTTTTTTACGTTTTTCTCCTTTTCGCCTCTTTTCTGGGCGTATTATTCTTCTTTTTCTTCTTTTTTTTCGTCTAATGCATACCCCATCAGTGCAGCAATGCTTATTCAATACCGCCAGCAGATGGAGACACTGGGGGATAATTTTCTAAGGATTTATACTGATTTTTCCTGTCTGAATTTGTCGCACAGAAAGTTGCAGGCCAAATATGTGTGACATTTCTGCGACTTTAGCTTCTAGAGCATTTTTACAACATTATACATAGGTGCTGAATACATAAAAAGCGACTGTTCAGCGACAGACAAGTCGCATCGGCTGAAAGTAGGCCAGAATGTCAGTCCATGTTGGAGCAGGTTTAGATACAGTCTAAAGCATAGATCTCAAAGTCTGTGCACAGAATTTAGCAAGGGCCTCGCACCTTCTGATGCATCAGGTAGGTGCACAATAGCATAGCCTAACCCTCTGTACTTTGGTCTATATTGATGCGGGACATAGACAGCCAGCTGATGACCAATCCATTAGTGCAATGGATGGCTGGAAGCATTTGTCTTTGCCTTTGCAATACCACAGAAGCAATGCATGGTCAATGTACAGCAATGACACACCTGTGTGAACAGCCAGGAGACCCCCCCCCCCCCCCCCCATGTTATGTTACATAGTTACATAGTTAGTACGGTCGAAAAAAGACATATGTCCATCACGTTCAACCAGGGAATTAAGGGGTAGGGGTGTGGCGCGATATTGGGGAAGGGATGAGATTTTATATTTCTTCATAAGCATTAATCTTATTTTGTCAATTAGGAACATTCAGCACCCACCCGCTATCAAGGCAGCTGCCTATCATGTCATGCCCTACCTGCACAGGTGTGCTGGCTACTCAAATGATCCAATTAAGGAGGCCATTTAGTCAGCAGCAGCAGAAGTCCTGTGCCTGGACGCTCCAACAGGGGCCAGACACAAGCAGAAGCAGAAGCAGCAGAAGCAGCAGCAGCACCACCTTTTGTTTTTTGGCTGCAGCAGCAGCAAGGCCCACAGGGCTGGCTAGCTGGCTAGCCAGCAAGCAGGTAGCAATGAAAGTAGGAATCTTTCTTTTTAACCCTGTAAGGGGGTGGTGCACTGTACCCGAAGATACTGCCATATCGGGTCAATGCATAGGGCGACGGAAGCAAGCTTCGAAATCGGCCCCCGTTCTCAAAAATCCATTTAATATATGGTCCCCAGATAGGGGACGTATCAGATATTAAACTGATAAGAACAGATACTACACTTGATCTTAGCCAAAAGGCCGAGAAGCGATAACCGTGAAAGGGGCGGGCCCAACAAGGTCCCCTTCATGGGCACTATCACTGCTTGCTGTCAGGGAGGCTGCCAGACAATTTTCCATGCACACTCTGGGCTGGGGGGCAGTCAACCACCAGTACACACAGCAGAACCTAAACCCATACCATTATTGCTAAGCAGCAAGACAGGGGCCCATTGCACTCCCACGGGGCCTTTTTAAATGCAATCCATAACCCGGATTTGCCAGGAACCCTTCTTACTCCTCCTACTTGCATGTGACACTGGGCTTAGGATCTGCATAGGAAACACACACACAAGCACACACCTACCTTTGTTGCCTGCAGATGCCTCCTTGGCTGTCCCCAAACGGTATCAAACCAACACCCACGGGAAGCTGTAAGCATAGAGGACATGCCTGCACCCCATTGGACTTACCTGTGTGGGTTAAATCCGGGTTATTTGACAACCTATGGCGGTGATGGTTCTGCTCAGGCAGAGCAGTGCTGATGCTCCTCATAAAGCTGTCGCTGCTGTGAAGGTTCTAGGTGACATCACAAATCCCTATGGTTACATACACAACAAAGCTGGGTTGTTGTTGTTTACACTCTGCAAGGCCTGTGGAAGTGAGTGACATCATAGCACTGTAGTTCTGAGGGTTCAAGATGGATGCAACAATCTCCTGTTGCTTCTATGAAGGCCGTAATAGACGACATCACCAAACAGCTCCATAGTCACATACACAGCAAAGGAGAGATGTTGTTTACACCTAGTGATGTCAGTGGTATTGAGTGACATCACAGCACAGTGCTAAGGCTCCTGGGCCTGGACACAGCAGCGGCTGCAATATCTCAACGGAGAATACGTTTATATCTATGTGTGTGTGTGCGCATATATATATATATATATATATATATATATATATATATATATATTTCTCCGCCGAAATCACTTTTAAACCCATTTCCACCTTTTTTTCCCTTCTCTTCCTCTTACTTTTTTTTCACGTTTTTTTACGTTTTTCTCCTTTTCGCCTCTTTTCTGGGCGTATTATTCTTCTTTTTCTTCTTTTTTTTCGTCTAATGCATACCCCATCAGTGCAGCAATGCTTATTCAATACCGCCAGCAGATGGAGACACTGGGGGATAATTTTCTAAGGATTTATACTGATTTTTCCTGTCTGAATTTGTCGCACAGAAAGTTGCAGGCCAAATATGTGTGACATTTCTGCGACTTTAGCTTCTAGAGCATTTTTACAACATTATACATAGGTGCTGAATACATAAAAAGCGACTGTTCAGCGACAGACAAGTCGCATCGGCTGAAAGTAGGCCAGAATGTCAGTCCATGTTGGAGCAGGTTTAGATACAGTCTAAAGCATAGATCTCAAAGTCTGTGCACAGAATTTAGCAAGGGCCTCGCACCTTCTGATGCATCAGGTAGGTGCACAATAGCATAGCCTAACCCTCTGTACTTTGGTCTATATTGATGCGGGACATAGACAGCCAGCTGATGACCAATCCATTAGTGCAATGGATGGCTGGAAGCATTTGTCTTTGCCTTTGCAATACCACAGAAGCAATGCATGGTCAATGTACAGCAATGACACACCTGTGTGAACAGCCAGGAGACCCCCCCCCCCCCCCCCCCCCCATGTTATGTTACATAGTTACATAGTTAGTACGGTCGAAAAAAGACATATGTCCATCACGTTCAACCAGGGAATTAAGGGGTAGGGGTGTGGCGCGATATTGGGGAAGGGATGAGATTTTATATTTCTTCATAAGCATTAATCTTATTTTGTCAATTAGGAACATTCAGCACCCACCCGCTATCAAGGCAGCTGCCTATCATGTCATGCCCTACCTGCACAGGTGTGCTGGCTACTCAAATGATCCAATTAAGGAGGCCATTTAGTCAGCAGCAGCAGAAGTCCTGTGCCTGGACGCTCCAACAGCGGCCAGACACAAGCAGAAGCAGCAGAAGCAGCAGCACCACCTTTTGTTTTTTGGCTGCAGCAGCAGCAAGGCCCACAGGGCTGGCTAGCTGGCTAGCCAGCAAGCAGGTAGCAATGAAAGTAGGAATCTTTCTTTTTAACCCTGTAAGGGGGTGGTGCACTGTACCCGAAGATACTGCCATATCGGGTCAATGCATAGGGCGACGGAAGCAAGCTTCGAAATCGGCCCCCGTTCTCAAAAATCCATTTAATATATGGTCCCCAGATAGGGGACGTATCAGATATTAAACTGATAAGAACAGATTTTTAAGTTAGCCCTCAGAAACTCAATCAGAGTTCCAAGATCTTATTTGAACTCGATTGTTGCTCATCATCAGGTAACCCATTTTTTATTTCTTTTTAACACTAATGACCACGAAATAAAATCAATAAAAAAGATTTAACCAGAAAAAAAAAAAAACATACACATTTACAATAACAAACAAACATTGCTTTGACCAGTAATTAATCATAGAGAAATTCCATTTCTCCAGGCATATACCATTAAGAAATCTATCATTCCACGGTTTATCGTTCCTCTTATCATCTGTCTTTTTACCGGAAGTCCCAACCAAGATGGAACTTTATAAGTGTCCAAAAATCTGTCCATATCAGCTTGAAATGAAAAATACACTTTGTCTCTAGCTTCCTCGTACCGATTTCCATATTTCGACCTTAGTTCCATTAAATCCATATCAAATGGTTTTCTTTCCTTTTTTGGCATATTTTCCAACATGCCATCCAAAACACCTCCAAATTCCATTGGTACATAAACCTCTTCTTTCTTTTTCTTTTCTTCAGCCACTTTTCTGGCTGGAACTTCCTCCAACTCAGGTTCTACAATTTCTTCTTCTTCCCTACTCCTTTTAGCTGTTTCCTTTTTCGTTGTTTGTTTCTTGGGACATAAATTTACCAGGTGATCTTCCTCACCGCACAGATGACACTTCTTTTTTTTGTTGTTGTTGCAGGTGTCTGCTTCATGACCTCCCTCCTGGCACTTATAGCACCACGAGTGAGTACATAAGTCTTTCCCGTGCCCGTATTGTTTACATTTACGGCAAAATTCCTCCATCCCTGAATAGAACAAGTCACCATTGACCGATCCAATTTTGAATCGCCCAGGTGGATAAATCACTTTACCGTCAGGTTCCATTTTAAATTTAACTTTAAATTTCCATTTTGTAGTCCATAGGCCATATTGGTTCAGGACTTTTCCCTTTGACAGAATATTGTCACAGAATCTAGAAAGAAAAGTCTCAATGTCTTTTTCCAATATATATGGGCTATACATCCGTACCGTCAATATTTTCTCCTGGTTCGGAAAATGCGGGGTCACCTCCACACCCTCCAAAACTGGATTGGCCTTCTTTTGCTGGTACTTGCTGCAAAAAAAATTAAAGTCCTCTTCAGAAGCCAATATAACATCGTAGTGTCCATTTCTTGGGAATTCAAGCATAGACAGGATTTGTTCCTTCTTAATTTCCAGCAACTTGAATAAGATCTCCTCGACCACGAAACATAATCCTTTTCCTCTCTTACAGGTATCCAATAAGGAAATCCGGACTCCATTTCTGAGCTTAGCATACTCAGGGATGCCTTCTGATGATGCTCCACTTGATCCAGCCATGTCCATCAGGATAAACACCTCCCCCACTGTAAGCAGGTAGGTGGTGGTGATCGCTCCCCGTTGTCTGGGGACTAAGCCGGCTCCCTAATAGCAGCAGGGGGGTGAAGTCCCTCCGTTAAGAAGGACGATCCCCCCAGGCAAAGGAGCCGGGTACCCCAGACACCCTCTGGCCAGACCAAGTGAGCAGAACTACACTTGATCTTAGCCAAAAGGCCGAGAAGCGATAACCGTGAAAGGGGCGGGCCCAACAAGGTCCCCTTCATGGGCACTATCACTGCTTGCTGTCAGGGAGGCTGCCAGACAATTTTCCATGCACACTCTGGGCTGGGGGGCAGTCAACCACCAGTACACACAGCAGAACCTAAACCCATACCATTATTGCTAAGCAGCAAGACAGGGGCCCATTGCACTCCCACGGGGCCTTTTTAAATGCAATCCATAACCCGGATTTGCCAGGAACCCTTCTTACTCCTCCTACTTGCATGTGACACTGGGCTTAGGATCTGCATAGGAAACACACACACAAGCACACACCTACCTTTGTTGCCTGCAGATGCCTCCTTGGCTGTCCCCAAACGGTATCAAACCAACACCCACGGGAAGCTGTAAGCATAGAGGACATGCCTGCACCCCATTGGACTTACCTGTGTGGGTTAAATCCGGGTTATTTGACAACCTATGGCGGTGATGGTTCTGCTCAGGCAGAGCAGTGCTGATGCTCCTCATAAAGCTGTCGCTGCTGTGAAGGTTCTAGGTGACATCACAAATCCCTATGGTTACATACACAACAAAGCTGGGTTGTTGTTGTTTACACTCTGCAAGGCCTGTGGAAGTGAGTGACATCATAGCACTGTAGTTCTGAGGGTTCTAGATGGATGCAACAATCTCCTGTTGCTTCTATGAAGGCCATAATAGACGACATCACCAAACAGCTCCATAGTCACATACACAGCAAAGGAGAGATGTTGTTTACACCTAGTGATGTCAGTGGTATTGAGTGACATCACAGCACAGTGCTAAGGCTCCTGGGCCTGGACACAGCAGCGGCTGCAATATCTCAACGGAGAATACGTTTATATATATGTGTGTGTGTGCGCGTATATATATATATATATATATATATATATATATATATATATATATTTCTCCGCCGAAATCACTTTTAAACCCATTTCCACCTTTTTTTCCCTTCTCTTCCTCTTACTTTTTTTTCACGTTTTTTTACGTTTTTCTCCTTTTCGCCTCTTTTCTGGGCGTATTATTCTTCTTTTTCTTCTTTTTTTTCGTCTAATGCATACCCCATCAGTGCAGCAATGCTTATTCAATACCGCCAGCAGATGGAGACACTGGGGGATAATTTTCTAAGGATTTATACTGATTTTTCCTGTCTGAATTTGTCGCACAGAAAGTTGCAGGCCAAATATGTGTGACATTTCTGCGACTTTAGCTTCTAGAGCATTTTTACAACATTATACATAGGTGCTGAATACATAAAAAGCGACTGTTCAGCGACAGACAAGTCGCATCGGCTGAAAGTAGGCCAGAATGTCAGTCCATGTTGGAGCAGGTTTAGATACAGTCTAAAGTATAGATCTCAAAGTCTGTGCACAGAATTTAGCAAGGGCCTCGCACCTTCTGATGCATCAGGTAGGTGCACAATAGCATAGCCTAACCCTCTGTACTTTGGTCTATATTGATGCGGGACATAGACAGCCAGCTGATGACCAATCCATTAGTGCAATGGATGGCTGGAAGCATTTGTCTTTGCCTTTGCAATACCACAGAAGCAATGCATGGTCAATGTACAGCAATGACACACCTGTGTGAACAGCCAGGAGACCCCCCCCCCCCCCCCCCATGTTATGTTACATAGTTACATAGTTAGTACGGTCGAAAAAAGACATATGTCCATCAAGTTCAACCAGGGAATTAAGGGGTAGGGGTGTGGCGCGATATTGGGGAAGGGATGAGATTTTATATTTCTTCATAAGCATTAATCTTATTTTGTCAATTAGGAACATTCAGCACCCACCCGCTATCAAGGCAGCTGCCTATCATGTCATGCCCTACCTGCACAGGTGTGCTGGCTACTCAAATGATCCAATTAAGGAGGCCATTTAGTCAGCAGCAGCAGAAGTCCTGTGCCTGGACGCTCCAACAGCGGCCAGACACAAGCAGAAGCAGCAGAAGCAGCAGCACCACCTTTTGTTTTTTGGCTGCAGCAGCAGCAAGGCCCACAGGGCTGGCTAGCTGGCTAGCCAGCAAGCAGGTAGCAATGAAAGTAGGAATCTTTCTTTTTAACCCTGTAAGGGGGTGGTGCACTGTACCCGAAGATACTGCCATATCGGGTCAATGCATAGGGCGACGGAAGCAAGCTTCGAAATCGGCCCCCGTTCTCAAAAATCGATTTAATATATGGTCCCCAGATAGGGGACGTATCAGATATTAAACTGATAAGAACAGATACTACACTTGATCTTAGCCAAAAGGCCGAGAAGCGATAACCGTGAAAGGGGCGGGCCCAACAAGGTCCCCTTCATGGGCACTATCACTGCTTGCTGTCAGGGAGGCTGCCAGACAATTTTCCATGCACACTCTGGGCTGGGGGGCAGTCAACCACCAGTACACACAGCAGAACCTAAACCCATACCATTATTGCTAAGCAGCAAGACAGGGGCCCATTGCACTCCCACGGGGCCTTTTTAAATGCAATCCATAACCCGGATTTGCCAGGAACCCTTCTTACTCCTCCTACTTGCATGTGACACTGGGCTTAGGATCTGCATAGGAAACACACACACAAGCACACACCTACCTTTGTTGCCTGCAGATGCCTCCTTGGCTGTCCCCAAACGGTATCAAACCAACACCCACGGGAAGCTGTAAGCATAGAGGACATGCCTGCACCCCATTGGACTTACCTGTGTGGGTTAAATCCGGGTTATTTGACAACCTATGGCGGTGATGGTTCTGCTCAGGCAGAGCAGTGCTGATGCTCCTCATAAAGCTGTCGCTGCTGTGAAGGTTCTAGGTGACATCACAAATCCCTATGGTTACATACACAACAAAGCTGGGTTGTTGTTGTTTACACTCTGCAAGGCCTGTGGAAGTGAGTGACATCATAGCACTGTAGTTCTGAGGGTTCTAGATGGATGCAACAATCTCCTGTTGCTTCTATGAAGGCCATAATAGACGACATCACCAAACAGCTCCATAGTCACATACACAGCAAAGGAGAGATGTTGTTTACACCTAGTGATGTCAGTGGTATTGAGTGACATCACAGCACAGTGCTAAGGCTCCTGGGCCTGGACACAGCAGCGGCTGCAATATCTCAACGGAGAATACGTTTATATATATGTGTGTGTGTGCGCGTATATATATATATATATATATATATATATATATATATATATATATTCTCCGCCGAAATCACTTTTAAACCCATTTCCACCTTTTTTTCCCTTCTCTTCCTCTTACTTTTTTTTCACGTTTTTTTACGTTTTTCTCCTTTTCGCCTCTTTTCTGGGCGTATTATTCTTCTTTTTCTTCTTTTTTTTCGTCTAATGCATACCCCATCAGTGCAGCAATGCTTATTCAATACCGCCAGCAGATGGAGACACTGGGGGATAATTTTCTAAGGATTTATACTGATTTTTCCTGTCTGAATTTGTCGCACAGAAAGTTGCAGGCCAAATATGTGTGACATTTCTGCGACTTTAGCTTCTAGAGCATTTTTACAACATTATACATAGGTGCTGAATACATAAAAAGCGACTGTTCAGCGACAGACAAGTCGCATCGGCTGAAAGTAGGCCAGAATGTCAGTCCATGTTGGAGCAGGTTTAGATACAGTCTAAAGTATAGATCTCAAAGTCTGTGCACAGAATTTAGCAAGGGCCTCGCACCTTCTGATGCATCAGGTAGGTGCACAATAGCATAGCCTAACCCTCTGTACTTTGGTCTATATTGATGCGGGACATAGACAGCCAGCTGATGACCAATCCATTAGTGCAATGGATGGCTGGAAGCATTTGTCTTTGCCTTTGCAATACCACAGAAGCAATGCATGGTCAATGTACAGCAATGACACACCTGTGTGAACAGCCAGGAGACCCCCCCCCCCCCCCCCATGTTATGTTACATAGTTACATAGTTAGTACGGTCGAAAAAAGACATATGTCCATCAAGTTCAACCAGGGAATTAAGGGGTAGGGGTGTGGCGCGATATTGGGGAAGGGATGAGATTTTATATTTCTTCATAAGCATTAATCTTATTTTGTCAATTAGGAACATTCAGCACCCACCCGCTATCAAGGCAGCTGCCTATCATGTCATGCCCTACCTGCACAGGTGTGCTGGCTACTCAAATGATCCAATTAAGGAGGCCATTTAGTCAGCAGCAGCAGAAGTCCTGTGCCTGGACGCTCCAACAGCGGCCAGACACAAGCAGAAGCAGCAGAAGCAGCAGCACCACCTTTTGTTTTTTGGCTGCAGCAGCAGCAAGGCCCACAGGGCTGGCTAGCTGGCTAGCCAGCAAGCAGGTAGCAATGAAAGTAGGAATCTTTCTTTTTAACCCTGTAAGGGGGTGGTGCACTGTACCCGAAGATACTGCCATATCGGGTCAATGCATAGGGCGACGGAAGCAAGCTTCGAAATCGGCCCCCGTTCTCAAAAATCCATTTAATATATGGTCCCCAGATAGGGGACGTATCAGATATTAAACTGATAAGAACAGATACTACACTTGATCTTAGCCAAAAGGCCGAGAAGCGATAACCGTGAAAGGGGCGGGCCCAACAAGGTCCCCTTCATGGGCACTATCACTGCTTGCTGTCAGGGAGGCTGCCAGACAATTTTCCATGCACACTCTGGGCTGGGGGGCAGTCAACCACCAGTACACACAGCAGAACCTAAACCCATACCATTATTGCTAAGCAGCAAGACAGGGGCCCATTGCACTCCCACAGGGCCTTTTTAAATGCAATCCATAACCCGGATTTGCCAGGAACCCTTCTTACTCCTCCTACTTGCATGTGACACTGGGCTTAGGATCTGCATAGGAAAACACACACACAAGCACACACCTACCTTTGTTGCCTGCAGATGCCTCCTTGGCTGTCCCCAAACGGTATCAAACCAACACCCACGGGAAACTGTAAGCATAGAGGACATGCCTGCACCCCATTGGACTTACCTGTGTGGGTTAAATCCGGGTTATTTGACAACCTATGGCGGTGATGGTTCTGCTCAGGCAGAGCAGTGCTGATGCTCCTCATAAAGCTGTCGCTGCTGTGAAGGTTCTAGGTGACATCACAAATCCCTATGGTTACATACACAACAAAGCTGGGTTGTTGTTGTTTACACTCTGCAAGGCCTGTGGAAGTGAGTGACATCATAGCACTGTAGTTCTGAGGGTTCTAGATGGATGCAACAATCTCCTGTTGCTTCTATGAAGGCCATAATAGACGACATCACCAAACAGCTCCATAGTCACATACACAGCAAAGGAGAGATGTTGTTTACACCTAGTGATGTCAGTGGTATTGAGTGACATCACAGCACAGTGCTAAGGCTCCTGGGCCTGGACACAGCAGCGGCTGCAATATCTCAACGGAGAATACGTTTATATATATGTGTGTGTGTGCGCGTATATATATATATATATATATATATATATATATATATATATATATTTCTCCGCCGAAATCACTTTTAAACCCATTTCCACCTTTTTTTCCCTTCTCTTCCTCTTACTTTTTTTTCACGTTTTTTTACGTTTTTCTCCTTTTCGCCTCTTTTCTGGGCGTATTATTCTTCTTTTTCTTCTTTTTTTTCGTCTAATGCATACCCCATCAGTGCAGCAATGCTTATTCAATACCGCCAGCAGATGGAGACACTGGGGGATAATTTTCTAAGGATTTATACTGATTTTTCCTGTCTGAATTTGTCGCACAGAAAGTTGCAGGCCAAATATGTGTGACATTTCTGCGACTTTAGCTTCTAGAGCATTTTTACAACATTATACATAGGTGCTGAATACATAAAAAGCGACTGTTCAGCGACAGACAAGTCGCATCGGCTGAAAGTAGGCCAGAATGTCAGTCCATGTTGGAGCAGGTTTAGATACAGTCTAAAGTATAGATCTCAAAGTCTGTGCACAGAATTTAGCAAGGGCCTCGCACCTTCTGATGCATCAGGTAGGTGCACAATAGCATAGCCTAACCCTCTGTACTTTGGTCTATATTGATGCGGGACATAGACAGCCAGCTGATGACCAATCCATTAGTGCAATGGATGGCTGGAAGCATTTGTCTTTGCCTTTGCAATACCACAGAAGCAATGCATGGTCAATGTACAGCAATGACACACCTGTGTGAACAGCCAGGAGACCCCCCCCCCCCCCCCATGTTATGTTACATAGTTACATAGTTAGTACGGTCGAAAAAAGACATATGTCCATCAAGTTCAACCAGGGAATTAAGGGGTAGGGGTGTGGCGCGATATTGGGGAAGGGATGAGATTTTATATTTCTTCATAAGCATTAATCTTATTTTGTCAATTAGGAACATTCAGCACCCACCCGCTATCAAGGCAGCTGCCTATCATGTCATGCCCTACCTGCACAGGTGTGCTGGCTACTCAAATGATCCAATTAAGGAGGCCATTTAGTCAGCAGCAGCAGAAGTCCTGTGCCTGGACGCTCCAACAGCGGCCAGACACAAGCAGAAGCAGCAGAAGCAGCAGCAGCAGCACCACCTTTTGTTTTTTGGCTGCAGCAGCAAGGCCCACAGGGCTGGCTAGCTGGCTAGCCAGCAAGCAGGTAGCAATGAAAGTAGGAATCTTTCTTTTTAACCCTGTAAGGGGGTGGTGCACTGTACCCGAAGATACTGCCATATCGGGTCAATGCATAGGGCGACGGAAGCAAGCTTCGAAATCGGCCCCCGTTCTCAAAAATCCATTTAATATATGGTCCCCAGATAGGGGACGTATCAGATATTAAACTGATAAGAACAGATACTACACTTGATCTTAGCCAAAAGGCCGAGAAGCGATAACCGTGAAAGGGGCGGGCCCAACAAGGTCCCCTTCATGGGCACTATCACTGCTTGCTGTCAGGGAGGCTGCCAGACAATTTTCCATGCACACTCTGGGCTGGGGGGCAGTCAACCACCAGTACACACAGCAGAACCTAAACCCATACCATTATTGCTAAGCAGCAAGACAGGGGCCCATTGCACTCCCACGGGGCCTTTTTAAATGCAATCCATAACCCGGATTTGCCAGGAACCCTTCTTACTCCTCCTACTTGCATGTGACACTGGGCTTAGGATCTGCATAGGAAACACACACACAAGCACACACCTACCTTTGTTGCCTGCAGATGCCTCCTTGGCTGTCCCCAAAAACGGTATCAAACCAACACCCACGGGAAGCTGTAAGCATAGAGGACATGCCTGCACCCCATTGGACTTACCTGTGTGGGTTAAATCCGGGTTATTTGACAACCTATGGCGGTGATGGTTCTGCTCAGGCAGAGCAGTGCTGATGCTCCTCATAAAGCTGTCGCTGCTGTGAAGGTTCTAGGTGACATCACAAATCCCTATGGTTACATACACAACAAAGCTGGGTTGTTGTTGTTTACACTCTGCAAGGCCTGTGGAAGTGAGTGACATCATAGCACTGTAGTTCTGAGGGTTCTAGATGGATGCAACAATCTCCTGTTGCTTCTATGAAGGCCATAATAGACGACATCACCAAACAGCTCCATAGTCACATACACAGCAAAGGAGAGATGTTGTTTACACCTAGTGATGTCAGTGGTATTGAGTGACATCACAGCACAGTGCTAAGGCTCCTGGGCCTGGACACAGCAGCGGCTGCAATATCTCAACGGAGAATACGTTTATATATATGTGTGTGTGTGCGCGTATATATATATATATATATATATATATATATATATATATTTCTCCGCCGAAATCACTTTTAAACCCATTTCCACCTTTTTTTCCCTTCTCTTCCTCTTACTTTTTTTTCACGTTTTTTTACGTTTTTCTCCTTTTCGCCTCTTTTCTGGGCGTATTATTCTTCTTTTTCTTCTTTTTTTTCGTCTAATGCATACCCCATCAGTGCAGCAATGCTTATTCAATACCGCCAGCAGATGGAGACACTGGGGGATAATTTTCTAAGGATTTATACTGATTTTTCCTGTCTGAATTTGTCGCACAGAAAGTTGCAGGCCAAATATGTGTGACATTTCTGCGACTTTAGCTTCTAGAGCATTTTTACAACATTATACATAGGTGCTGAATACATAAAAAGCGACTGTTCAGCGACAGACAAGTCGCATCGGCTGAAAGTAGGCCAGAATGTCAGTCCATGTTGGAGCAGGTTTAGATACAGTCTAAAGTATAGATCTCAAAGTCTGTGCACAGAATTTAGCAAGGGCCTCGCACCTTCTGATGCATCAGGTAGGTGCACAATAGCATAGCCTAACCCTCTGTACTTTGGTCTATATTGATGCGGGACATAGACAGCCAGCTGATGACCAATCCATTAGTGCAATGGATGGCTGGAAGCATTTGTCTTTGCCTTTGCAATACCACAGAAGCAATGCATGGTCAATGTACAGCAATGACACACCTGTGTGAACAGCCAGGAGACCCCCCCCCCCCCCCCATGTTATGTTACATAGTTACATAGTTAGTACGGTCGAAAAAAGACATATGTCCATCAAGTTCAAACCAGGGAATTAAGGGGTAGGGGTGTGGCGCGATATTGGGGAAGGGATGAGATTTTATATTTCTTCATAAGCATTAATCTTATTTTGTCAATTAGGAACATTCAGCACCCACCCGCTATCAAGGCAGCTGCCTATCATGTCATGCCCTACCTGCACAGGTGTGCTGGCTACTCAAATGATCCAATTAAGGAGGCCATTTAGTCAGCAGCAGCAGAAGTCCTGTGCCTGGACGCTCCAACAGCGGCCAGACACAAGCAGAAGCAGCAGAAGCAGCAGCACCACCTTTTGTTTTTTGGCTGCAGCAGCAGCAAGGCCCACAGGGCTGGCTAGCTGGCTAGCCAGCAAGCAGGTAGCAATGAAAGTAGGAATCTTTCTTTTTAACCCTGTAAGGGGGTGGTGCACTGTACCCGAAGATACTGCCATATCGGGTCAATGCATAGGGCGACGGAAGCAAGCTTCGAAATCGGCCCCCGTTCTCAAAAATCCATTTAATATATGGTCCCCAGATAGGGGACGTATCAGATATTAAACTGATAAGAACAGATACTACACTTGATCTTAGCCAAAAGGCCGAGAAGCGATAACCGTGAAAGGGGCGGGCCCAACAAGGTCCCCTTCATGGGCACTATCACTGCTTGCTGTCAGGGAGGCTGCCAGACAATTTTCCATGCACACTCTGGGCTGGGGGGCAGTCAACCACCAGTACACACAGCAGAACCTAAACCCATACCATTATTGCTAAGCAGCAAGACAGGGGCCCATTGCACTCCCACGGGGCCTTTTTAAATGCAATCCATAACCCGGATTTGCCAGGAACCCTTCTTACTCCTCCTACTTGCATGTGACACTGGGCTTAGGATCTGCATAGGAAACACACACACAAGCACACACCTACCTTTGTTGCCTGCAGATGCCTCCTTGGCTGTCCCCAAACGGTATCAAACCAACACCCACGGGAAGCTGTAAGCATAGAGGACATGCCTGCACCCCATTGGACTTACCTGTGTGGGTTAAATCCGGGTTATTTGACAACCTATGGCGGTGATGGTTCTGCTCAGGCAGAGCAGTGCTGATGCTCCTCATAAAGCTGTCGCTGCTGTGAAGGTTCTAGGTGACATCACAAATCCCTATGGTTACATACACAACAAAGCTGGGTTGTTGTTGTTTACACTCTGCAAGGCCTGTGGAAGTGAGTGACATCATAGCACTGTAGTTCTGAGGGTTCTAGATGGATGCAACAATCTCCTGTTGCTTCTATGAAGGCCATAATAGACGACATCACCAAACAGCTCCATAGTCACATACACAGCAAAGGAGAGATGTTGTTTACACCTAGTGATGTCAGTGGTATTGAGTGACATCACAGCACAGTGCTAAGGCTCCTGGGCCTGGACACAGCAGCGGCTGCAATATCTCAACGGAGAATACGTTTATATATATGTGTGTGTGTGCGCGTATATATATATATATATATATATATATATATATATATATATATATTTCTCCGCCGAAATCACTTTTAAACCCATTTCCACCTTTTTTTCCCTTCTCTTCCTCTTACTTTTTTTTCACGTTTTTTTACGTTTTTCTCCTTTTCGCCTCTTTTCTGGGCGTATTATTCTTCTTTTTCTTCTTTTTTTTCGTCTAATGCATACCCCATCAGTGCAGCAATGCTTATTCAATACCGCCAGCAGATGGAGACACTGGGGGATAATTTTCTAAGGATTTATACTGATTTTTCCTGTCTGAATTTGTCGCACAGAAAGTTGCAGGCCAAATATGTGTGACATTTCTGCGACTTTAGCTTCTAGAGCATTTTTACAACATTATACATAGGTGCTGAATACATAAAAAGCGACTGTTCAGCGACAGACAAGTCGCATCGGCTGAAAGTAGGCCAGAATGTCAGTCCATGTTGGAGCAGGTTTAGATACAGTCTAAAGTATAGATCTCAAAGTCTGTGCACAGAATTTAGCAAGGGCCTCGCACCTTCTGATGCATCAGGTAGGTGCACAATAGCATAGCCTAACCCTCTGTACTTTGGTCTATATTGATGCGGGACATAGACAGCCAGCTGATGACCAATCCATTAGTGCAATGGATGGCTGGAAGCATTTGTCTTTGCCTTTGCAATACCACAGAAGCAATGCATGGTCAATGTACAGCAATGACACACCTGTGTGAACAGCCAGGAGACCCCCCCCCCCCCCCCCCATGTTATGTTACATAGTTACATAGTTAGTACGGTCGAAAAAAGACATATGTCCATCAAGTTCAACCAGGGAATTAAGGGGTAGGGGTGTGGCGCGATATTGGGGAAGGGATGAGATTTTATATTTCTTCATAAGCATTAATCTTATTTTGTCAATTAGGAACATTCAGCACCCACCCGCTATCAAGGCAGCTGCCTATCATGTCATGCCCTACCTGCACAGGTGTGCTGGCTACTCAAATGATCCAATTAAGGAGGCCATTTAGTCAGCAGCAGCAGAAGTCCTGTGCCTGGACGCTCCAACAGCGGCCAGACACAAGCAGAAGCAGCAGCACCACCTTTTGTTTTTTGGCTGCAGCAGCAGCAAGGCCCACAGGGCTGGCTAGCTGGCTAGCCAGCAAGCAGGTAGCAATGAAAGTAGGAATCTTTCTTTTTAACCCTGTAAGGGGGTGGTGCACTGTACCCGAAGATACTGCCATATCGGGTCAATGCATAGGGCGACGGAAGCAAGCTTCGAAATCGGCCCCCGTTCTCAAAAATCCATTTAATATATGGTCCCCAGATAGGGGACGTATCAGATATTAAACTGATAAGAACAGATACTACACTTGATCTTAGCCAAAAGGCCGAGAAGCGATAACCGTGAAAGGGGCGGGCCCAACAAGGTCCCCTTCATGGGCACTATCACTGCTTGCTGTCAGGGAGGCTGCCAGACAATTTTCCATGCACACTCTGGGCTGGGGGGCAGTCAACCACCAGTACACACAGCAGAACCTAAACCCATACCATTATTGCTAAGCAGCAAGACAGGGGCCCATTGCACTCCCACGGGGCCTTTTTAAATGCAATCCATAACCCGGATTTGCCAGGAACCCTTCTTACTCCTCCTACTTGCATGTGACACTGGGCTTAGGATCTGCATAGGAAACACACACACAAGCACACACCTACCTTTGTTGCCTGCAGATGCCTCCTTGGCTGTCCCCAAACGGTATCAAACCAACACCCACGGGAAGCTGTAAGCATAGAGGACATGCCTGCACCCCATTGGACTTACCTGTGTGGGTTAAATCCGGGTTATTTGACAACCTATGGCGGTGATGGTTCTGCTCAGGCAGAGCAGTGCTGATGCTCCTCATAAAGCTGTCGCTGCTGTGAAGGTTCTAGGTGACATCACAAATCCCTATGGTTACATACACAACAAAGCTGGGTTGTTGTTGTTTACACTCTGCAAGGCCTGTGGAAGTGAGTGACATCATAGCACTGTAGTTCTGAGGGTTCTAGATGGATGCAACAATCTCCTGTTGCTTCTATGAAGGCCATAATAGACGACATCACCAAACAGCTCCATAGTCACATACACAGCAAAGGAGAGATGTTGTTTACACCTAGTGATGTCAGTGGTATTGAGTGACATCACAGCACAGTGCTAAGGCTCCTGGGCCTGGACACAGCAGCGGCTGCAATATCTCAACGGAGAATACGTTTATATATATGTGTGTGTGTGCGCGTATATATATATATATATATATATATATATATATATATATATATATATATTTCTCCGCCGAAATCACTTTTAAACCCATTTCCACCTTTTTTTCCCTTCTCTTCCTCTTACTTTTTTTTCACGTTTTTTTACGTTTTTCTCCTTTTCGCCTCTTTTCTGGGCGTATTATTCTTCTTTTTCTTCTTTTTTTTCGTCTAATGCATACCCCATCAGTGCAGCAATGCTTATTCAATACCGCCAGCAGATGGAGACACTGGGGGATAATTTTCTAAGGATTTATACTGATTTTTCCTGTCTGAATTTGTCGCACAGAAAGTTGCAGGCCAAATATGTGTGACATTTCTGCGACTTTAGCTTCTAGAGCATTTTTACAACATTATACATAGGTGCTGAATACATAAAAAGCGACTGTTCAGCGACAGACAAGTCGCATCGGCTGAAAGTAGGCCAGAATGTCAGTCCATGTTGGAGCAGGTTTAGATACAGTCTAAAGTATAGATCTCAAAGTCTGTGCACAGAATTTAGCAAGGGCCTCGCACCTTCTGATGCATCAGGTAGGTGCACAATAGCATAGCCTAACCCTCTGTACTTTGGTCTATATTGATGCGGGACATAGACAGCCAGCTGATGACCAATCCATTAGTGCAATGGATGGCTGGAAGCATTTGTCTTTGCCTTTGCAATACCACAGAAGCAATGCATGGTCAATGTACAGCAATGACACACCTGTGTGAACAGCCAGGAGACCCCCCCCCCCCCCCCATGTTATGTTACATAGTTACATAGTTAGTACGGTCGAAAAAAGACATATGTCCATCAAGTTCAACCAGGGAATTAAGGGGTAGGGGTGTGGCGCGATATTGGGGAAGGGATGAGATTTTATATTTCTTCATAAGCATTAATCTTATTTTGTCAATTAGGAACATTCAGCACCCACCCGCTATCAAGGCAGCTGCCTATCATGTCATGCCCTACCTGCACAGGTGTGCTGGCTACTCAAATGATCCAATTAAGGAGGCCATTTAGTCAGCAGCAGCAGAAGTCCTGTGCCTGGACGCTCCAACAGCGGCCAGACACAAGCAGAAGCAGCAGAAGCAGCAGCACCACCTTTTGTTTTTTGGCTGCAGCAGCAGCAAGGCCCACAGGGCTGGCTAGCTGGCTAGCCAGCAAGCAGGTAGCAATGAAAGTAGGAATCTTTCTTTTTAACCCTGTAAGGGGGTGGTGCACTGTACCCGAAGATACTGCCATATCGGGTCAATGCATAGGGCGACGGAAGCAAGCTTCGAAATCGGCCCCCGTTCTCAAAAATCCATTTAATATATGGTCCCCAGATAGGGGACGTATCAGATATTAAACTGATAAGAACAGATACTACACTTGATCTTAGCCAAAAGGCCGAGAAGCGATAACCGTGAAAGGGGCGGGCCCAACAAGGTCCCCTTCATGGGCACTATCACTGCTTGCTGTCAGGGAGGCTGCCAGACAATTTTCCATGCACACTCTGGGCTGGGGGGCAGTCAACCACCAGTACACACAGCAGAACCTAAACCCATACCATTATTGCTAAGCAGCAAGACAGGGGCCCATTGCACTCCCACAGGGCCTTTTTAAATGCAATCCATAACCCGGATTTGCCAGGAACCCTTCTTACTCCTCCTACTTGCATGTGACACTGGGCTTAGGATCTGCATAGGAAACACACACACAAGCACACACCTACCTTTGTTGCCTGCAGATGCCTCCTTGGCTGTCCCCAAACGGTATCAAACCAACACCCACGGGAAACTGTAAGCATAGAGGACATGCCTGCACCCCATTGGACTTACCTGTGTGGGTTAAATCCGGGTTATTTGACAACCTATGGCGGTGATGGTTCTGCTCAGGCAGAGCAGTGCTGATGCTCCTCATAAAGCTGTCGCTGCTGTGAAGGTTCTAGGTGACATCACAAATCCCTATGGTTACATACACAACAAAGCTGGGTTGTTGTTGATTACACTCTGCAAGGCCTGTGGAAGTGAGTGACATCATAGCACTGTAGTTCTGAGGGTTCTAGATGGATGCAACAATCTCCTGTTGCTTCTATGAAGGCCATAATAGACGACATCACCAAACAGCTCCATAGTCACATACACAGCAAAGGAGAGATGTTGTTTACACCTAGTGATGTCAGTGGTATTGAGTGACATCACAGCACAGTGCTAAGGCTCCTGGGCCTGGACACAGCAGCGGCTGCAATATCTCAACGGAGAATACGTTTATATATATGTGTGTGTGTGCGCGTATATATATATATATATATATATATATATATATATATATATATATATTTCTCCGCCGAAATCACTTTTAAACCCATTTCCACCTTTTTTTCCCTTCTCTTCCTCTTACTTTTTTTTCACGTTTTTTTTACGTTTTTCTCCTTTTCGCCTCTTTTCTGGGCGTATTATTCTTCTTTTTCTTCTTTTTTTTCGTCTAATGCATACCCCATCAGTGCAGCAATGCTTATTCAATACCGCCAGCAGATGGAGACACTGGGGGATAATTTTCTAAGGATTTATACTGATTTTTCCTGTCTGAATTTGTCGCACAGAAAGTTGCAGGCCAAATATGTGTGACATTTCTGCGACTTTAGCTTCTAGAGCATTTTTACAACATTATACATAGGTGCTGAATACATAAAAAGCGACTGTTCAGCGACAGACAAGTCGCATCGGCTGAAAGTAGGCCAGAATGTCAGTCCATGTTGGAGCAGGTTTAGATACAGTCTAAAGTATAGATCTCAAAGTCTGTGCACAGAATTTAGCAAGGGCCTCGCACCTTCTGATGCATCAGGTAGGTGCACAATAGCATAGCCTAACCCTCTGTACTTTGGTCTATATTGATGCGGGACATAGACAGCCAGCTGATGACCAATCCATTAGTGCAATGGATGGCTGGAAGCATTTGTCTTTGCCTTTGCAATACCACAGAAGCAATGCATGGTCAATGTACAGCAATGACACACCTGTGTGAACAGCCAGGAGACCCCCCCCCCCCCCCCCATGTTATGTTACATAGTTACATAGTTAGTACGGTCGAAAAAAGACATATGTCCATCAAGTTCAACCAGGGAATTAAGGGGTAGGGGTGTGGCGCGATATTGGGGAAGGGATGAGATTTTATATTTCTTCATAAGCATTAATCTTATTTTGTCAATTAGGAACATTCAGCACCCACCCGCTATCAAGGCAGCTGCCTATCATGTCATGCCCTACCTGCACAGGTGTGCTGGCTACTCAAATGATCCAATTAAGGAGGCCATTTAGTCAGCAGCAGCAGAAGTCCTGTGCCTGGACGCTCCAACAGCGGCCAGACACAAGCAGAAGCAGCAGAAGCAGCAGCACCACCTTTTGTTTTTTGGCTGCAGCAGCAGCAAGGCCCACAGGGCTGGCTAGCTGGCTAGCCAGCAAGCAGGTAGCAATGAAAGTAGGAATCTTTCTTTTTAACCCTGTAAGGGGGTGGTGCACTGTACCCGAAGATACTGCCATATCGGGTCAATGCATAGGGCGACGGAAGCAAGCTTCGAAATCGGCCCCCGTTCTCAAAAATCCATTTAATATATGGTCCCCAGATAGGGGACGTATCAGATATTAAACTGATAAGAACAGATACTACACTTGATCTTAGCCAAAAGGCCGAGAAGCGATAACCGTGAAAGGGGCGGGCCCAACAAGGTCCCCTTCATGGGCACTATCACTGCTTGCTGTCAGGGAGGCTGCCAGACAATTTTCCATGCACACTCTGGGCTGGGGGGCAGTCAACCACCAGTACACACAGCAGAACCTAAACCCATACCATTATTGCTAAGCAGCAAGACAGGGGCCCATTGCACTCCCACGGGGCCTTTTTAAATGCAATCCATAACCCGGATTTGCCAGGAACCCTTCTTACTCCTCCTACTTGCATGTGACACTGGGCTTAGGATCTGCATAGGAAACACACACACAAGCACACACCTACCTTTGTTGCCTGCAGATGCCTCCTTGGCTGTCCCCAAACGGTATCAAACCAACACCCACGGGAAGCTGTAAGCATAGAGGACATGCCTGCACCCCATTGGACTTACCTGTGTGGGTTAAATCCGGGTTATTTGACAACCTATGGCGGTGATGGTTCTGCTCAGGCAGAGCAGTGCTGATGCTCCTCATAAAGCTGTCGCTGCTGTGAAGGTTCTAGGTGACATCACAAATCCCTATGGTTACATACACAACAAAGCTGGGTTGTTGTTGTTTACACTCTGCAAGGCCTGTGGAAGTGAGTGACATCATAGCACTGTAGTTCTGAGGGTTCTAGATGGATGCAACAATCTCCTGTTGCTTCTATGAAGGCCATAATAGACGACATCACCAAACAGCTCCATAGTCACATACACAGCAAAGGAGAGATGTTGTTTACACCTAGTGATGTCAGTGGTATTGAGTGACATCACAGCACAGTGCTAAGGCTCCTGGGCCTGGACACAGCAGCGGCTGCAATATCTCAACGGAGAATACGTTTATATATATGTGTGTGTGTGCGCGTATATATATATATATATATATATATATATATATATATATATATATTTCTCCGCCGAAATCACTTTTAAACCCATTTCCACCTTTTTTTCCCTTCTCTTCCTCTTACTTTTTTTTCACGTTTTTTTACGTTTTTCTCCTTTTCGCCTCTTTTCTGGGCGTATTATTCTTCTTTTTCTTCTTTTTTTTCGTCTAATGCATACCCCATCAGTGCAGCAATGCTTATTCAATACCGCCAGCAGATGGAGACACTGGGGGATAATTTTCTAAGGATTTATACTGATTTTTCCTGTCTGAATTTGTCGCACAGAAAGTTGCAGGCCAAATATGTGTGACATTTCTGCGACTTTAGCTTCTAGAGCATTTTTACAACATTATACATAGGTGCTGAATACATAAAAAGCGACTGTTCAGCGACAGACAAGTCGCATCGGCTGAAAGTAGGCCAGAATGTCAGTCCATGTTGGAGCAGGTTTAGATACAGTCTAAAGTATAGATCTCAAAGTCTGTGCACAGAATTTAGCAAGGGCCTCGCACCTTCTGATGCATCAGGTAGGTGCACAATAGCATAGCCTAACCCTCTGTACTTTGGTCTATATTGATGCGGGACATAGACAGCCAGCTGATGACCAATCCATTAGTGCAATGGATGGCTGGAAGCATTTGTCTTTGCCTTTGCAATACCACAGAAGCAATGCATGGTCAATGTACAGCAATGACACACCTGTGTGAACAGCCAGGAGACCCCCCCCCCCCCCCCCATGTTATGTTACATAGTTACATAGTTAGTACGGTCGAAAAAAGACATATGTCCATCAAGTTCAACCAGGGAATTAAGGGGTAGGGGTGTGGCGCGATATTGGGGAAGGGATGAGATTTTATATTTCTTCATAAGCATTAATCTTATTTTGTCAATTAGGAACATTCAGCACCCACCCGCTATCAAGGCAGCTGCCTATCATGTCATGCCCTACCTGCACAGGTGTGCTGGCTACTCAAATGATCCAATTAAGGAGGCCATTTAGTCAGCAGCAGCAGAAGTCCTGTGCCTGGACGCTCCAACAGCGGCCAGACACAAGCAGAAGCAGCAGAAGCAGCAGCACCACCTTTTGTTTTTTGGCTGCAGCAGCAGCAAGGCCCACAGGGCTGGCTAGCTGGCTAGCCAGCAAGCAGGTAGCAATGAAAGTAGGAATCTTTCTTTTTAACCCTGTAAGGGGGTGGTGCACTGTACCCGAAGATACTGCCATATCGGGTCAATGCATAGGGCGACGGAAGCAAGCTTCGAAATCGGCCCCCGTTCTCAAAAATCCATTTAATATATGGTCCCCAGATAGGGGACGTATCAGATATTAAACTGATAAGAACAGATACTACACTTGATCTTAGCCAAAAGGCCGAGAAGCGATAACCGTGAAAGGGGCGGGCCCAACAAGGTCCCCTTCATGGGCACTATCACTGCTTGCTGTCAGGGAGGCTGCCAGACAATTTTCCATGCACACTCTGGGCTGGGGGGCAGTCAACCACCAGTACACACAGCAGAACCTAAACCCATACCATTATTGCTAAGCAGCAAGACAGGGGCCCATTGCACTCCCACGGGGCCTTTTTAAATGCAATCCATAACCCGGATTTGCCAGGAACCCTTCTTACTCCTCCTACTTGCATGTGACACTGGGCTTAGGATCTGCATAGGAAACACACACACAAGCACACACCTACCTTTGTTGCCTGCAGATGCCTCCTTGGCTGTCCCCAAACGGTATCAAACCAACACCCACGGGAAGCTGTAAGCATAGAGGACATGCCTGCACCCCATTGGACTTACCTGTGTGGGTTAAATCCGGGTTATTTGACAACCTATGGCGGTGATGGTTCTGCTCAGGCAGAGCAGTGCTGATGCTCCTCATAAAGCTGTCGCTGCTGTGAAGGTTCTAGGTGACATCACAAATCCCTATGGTTACATACACAACAAAGCTGGGTTGTTGTTGTTTACACTCTGCAAGGCCTGTGGAAGTGAGTGACATCATAGCACTGTAGTTCTGAGGGTTCTAGATGGATGCAACAATCTCCTGTTGCTTCTATGAAGGCCATAATAGACGACATCACCAAACAGCTCCATAGTCACATACACAGCAAAGGAGAGATGTTGTTTACACCTAGTGATGTCAGTGGTATTGAGTGACATCACAGCACAGTGCTAAGGCTCCTGGGCCTGGACACAGCAGCGGCTGCAATATCTCAACGGAGAATACGTTTATATATATGTGTGTGTGTGCGCGTATATATATATATATATATATATATATATATATATATATATATATATATTTCTCCGCCGAAATCACTTTTAAACCCATTTCCACCTTTTTTTCCCTTCTCTTCCTCTTACTTTTTTTTCACGTTTTTTTACGTTTTTCTCCTTTTCGCCTCTTTTCTGGGCGTATTATTCTTCTTTTTCTTCTTTTTTTTCGTCTAATGCATACCCCATCAGTGCAGCAATGCTTATTCAATACCGCCAGCAGATGGAGACACTGGGGGATAATTTTCTAAGGATTTATACTGATTTTTCCTGTCTGAATTTGTCGCACAGAAAGTTGCAGGCCAAATATGTGTGACATTTCTGCGACTTTAGCTTCTAGAGCATTTTTACAACATTATACATAGGTGCTGAATACATAAAAAGCGACTGTTCAGCGACAGACAAGTCGCATCGGCTGAAAGTAGGCCAGAATGTCAGTCCATGTTGGAGCAGGTTTAGATACAGTCTAAAGTATAGATCTCAAAGTCTGTGCACAGAATTTAGCAAGGGCCTCGCACCTTCTGATGCATCAGGTAGGTGCACAATAGCATAGCCTAACCCTCTGTACTTTGGTCTATATTGATGCGGGACATAGACAGCCAGCTGATGACCAATCCATTAGTGCAATGGATGGCTGGAAGCATTTGTCTTTGCCTTTGCAATACCACAGAAGCAATGCATGGTCAATGTACAGCAATGACACACCTGTGTGAACAGCCAGGAGACCCCCCCCCCCCCCCCCATGTTATGTTACATAGTTACATAGTTAGTACGGTCGAAAAAAGACATATGTCCATCAAGTTCAACCAGGGAATTAAGGGGTAGGGGTGTGGCGCGATATTGGGGAAGGGATGAGATTTTATATTTCTTCATAAGCATTAATCTTATTTTGTCAATTAGGAACATTCAGCACCCACCCGCTATCAAGGCAGCTGCCTATCATGTCATGCCCTACCTGCACAGGTGTGCTGGCTACTCAAATGATCCAATTAAGGAGGCCATTTAGTCAGCAGCAGCAGAAGTCCTGTGCCTGGACGCTCCAACAGCGGCCAGACACAAGCAGAAGCAGCAGCACCACCTTTTGTTTTTTGGCTGCAGCAGCAGCAAGGCCCACAGGGCTGGCTAGCTGGCTAGCCAGCAAGCAGGTAGCAATGAAAGTAGGAATCTTTCTTTTTAACCCTGTAAGGGGGTGGTGCACTGTACCCGAAGATACTGCCATATCGGGTCAATGCATAGGGCGACGGAAGCAAGCTTCGAAATCGGCCCCCGTTCTCAAAAATCCATTTAATATATGGTCCCCAGATAGGGGACGTATCAGATATTAAACTGATAAGAACAGATACTACACTTGATCTTAGCCAAAAGGCCGAGAAGCGATAACCGTGAAAGGGGCGGGCCCAACAAGGTCCCCTTCATGGGCACTATCACTGCTTGCTGTCAGGGAGGCTGCCAGACAATTTTCCATGCACACTCTGGGCTGGGGGGCAGTCAACCACCAGTACACACAGCAGAACCTAAACCCATACCATTATTGCTAAGCAGCAAGACAGGGGCCCATTGCACTCCCACGGGGCCTTTTTAAATGCAATCCATAACCCGGATTTGCCAGGAACCCTTCTTACTCCTCCTACTTGCATGTGACACTGGGCTTAGGATCTGCATAGGAAACACACACACAAGCACACACCTACCTTTGTTGCCTGCAGATGCCTCCTTGGCTGTCCCCAAACGGTATCAAACCAACACCCACGGGAAGCTGTAAGCATAGAGGACATGCCTGCACCCCATTGGACTTACCTGTGTGGGTTAAATCCGGGTTATTTGACAACCTATGGCGGTGATGGTTCTGCTCAGGCAGAGCAGTGCTGATGCTCCTCATAAAGCTGTCGCTGCTGTGAAGGTTCTAGGTGACATCACAAATCCCTATGGTTACATACACAACAAAGCTGGGTTGTTGTTGTTTACACTCTGCAAGGCCTGTGGAAGTGAGTGACATCATAGCACTGTAGTTCTGAGGGTTCTAGATGGATGCAACAATCTCCTGTTGCTTCTATGAAGGCCATAATAGACGACATCACCAAACAGCTCCATAGTCACATACACAGCAAAGGAGAGATGTTGTTTACACCTAGTGATGTCAGTGGTATTGAGTGACATCACAGCACAGTGCTAAGGCTCCTGGGCCTGGACACAGCAGCGGCTGCAATATCTCAACGGAGAATACGTTTATATATATGTGTGTGTGTGCGCGTATATATATATATATATATATATATATATATATTTCTCCGCCGAAATCACTTTTAAACCCATTTCCACCTTTTTTTCCCTTCTCTTCCTCTTACTTTTTTTTCACGTTTTTTTACGTTTTTCTCCTTTTCGCCTCTTTTCTGGGCGTATTATTCTTCTTTTTCTTCTTTTTTTTCGTCTAATGCATACCCCATCAGTGCAGCAATGCTTATTCAATACCGCCAGCAGATGGAGACACTGGGGGATAATTTTCTAAGGATTTATACTGATTTTTCCTGTCTGAATTTGTCGCACAGAAAGTTGCAGGCCAAATATGTGTGACATTTCTGCGACTTTAGCTTCTAGAGCATTTTTACAACATTATACATAGGTGCTGAATACATAAAAAGCGACTGTTCAGCGACAGACAAGTCGCATCGGCTGAAAGTAGGCCAGAATGTCAGTCCATGTTGGAGCAGGTTTAGATACAGTCTAAAGTATAGATCTCAAAGTCTGTGCACAGAATTTAGCAAGGGCCTCGCACCTTCTGATGCATCAGGTAGGTGCACAATAGCATAGCCTAACCCTCTGTACTTTGGTCTATATTGATGCGGGACATAGACAGCCAGCTGATGACCAATCCATTAGTGCAATGGATGGCTGGAAGCATTTGTCTTTGCCTTTGCAATACCACAGAAGCAATGCATGGTCAATGTACAGCAATGACACACCTGTGTGAACAGCCAGGAGACCCCCCCCCCCCCCCCATGTTATGTTACATAGTTACATAGTTAGTACGGTCGAAAAAAGACATATGTCCATCAAGTTCAACCAGGGAATTAAGGGGTAGGGGTGTGGCGCGATATTGGGGAAGGGATGAGATTTTATATTTCTTCATAAGCATTAATCTTATTTTGTCAATTAGGAACATTCAGCACCCACCCGCTATCAAGGCAGCTGCCTATCATGTCATGCCCTACCTGCACAGGTGTGCTGGCTACTCAAATGATCCAATTAAGGAGGCCATTTAGTCAGCAGCAGCAGAAGTCCTGTGCCTGGACGCTCCAACAGCGGCCAGACACAAGCAGAAGCAGCAGAAGCAGCAGCACCACCTTTTGTTTTTTGGCTGCAGCAGCAGCAAGGCCCACAGGGCTGGCTAGCTGGCTAGCCAGCAAGCAGGTAGCAATGAAAGTAGGAATCTTTCTTTTTAACCCTGTAAGGGGGTGGTGCACTGTACCCGAAGATACTGCCATATCGGGTCAATGCATAGGGCGACGGAAGCAAGCTTCGAAATCGGCCCCCGTTCTCAAAAATCCATTTAATATATGGTCCCCAGATAGGGGACGTATCAGATATTAAACTGATAAGAACAGATACTACACTTGATCTTAGCCAAAAGGCCGAGAAGCGATAACCGTGAAAGGGGCGGGCCCAACAAGGTCCCCTTCATGGGCACTATCACTGCTTGCTGTCAGGGAGGCTGCCAGACAATTTTCCATGCACACTCTGGGCTGGGGGGCAGTCAACCACCAGTACACACAGCAGAACCTAAACCCATACCATTATTGCTAAGCAGCAAGACAGGGGCCCATTGCACTCCCACGGGGCCTTTTTAAATGCAATCCATAACCCGGATTTGCCAGGAACCCTTCTTACTCCTCCTACTTGCATGTGACACTGGGCTTAGGATCTGCATAGGAAACACACACACAAGCACACACCTACCTTTGTTGCCTGCAGATGCCTCCTTGGCTGTCCCCAAACGGTATCAAACCAACACCCACGGGAAGCTGTAAGCATAGAGGACATGCCTGCACCCCATTGGACTTACCTGTGTGGGTTAAATCCGGGTTATTTGACAACCTATGGCGGTGATGGTTCTGCTCAGGCAGAGCAGTGCTGATGCTCCTCATAAAGCTGTCGCTGCTGTGAAGGTTCTAGGTGACATCACAAATCCCTATGGTTACATACACAACAAAGCTGGGTTGTTGTTGTTTACACTCTGCAAGGCCTGTGGAAGTGAGTGACATCATAGCACTGTAGTTCTGAGGGTTCTAGATGGATGCAACAATCTCCTGTTGCTTCTATGAAGGCCATAATAGACGACATCACCAAACAGCTCCATAGTCACATACACAGCAAAGGAGAGATGTTGTTTACACCTAGTGATGTCAGTGGTATTGAGTGACATCACAGCACAGTGCTAAGGCTCCTGGGCCTGGACACAGCAGCGGCTGCAATATCTCAACGGAGAATACGTTTATATATATGTGTGTGTGTGCGCGTATATATATATATATATATATATATATATATATATATATATATTTCTCCGCCGAAATCACTTTTAAACCCATTTCCACCTTTTTTTCCCTTCTCTTCCTCTTACTTTTTTTTCACGTTTTTTTACGTTTTTCTCCTTTTCGCCTCTTTTCTGGGCGTATTATTCTTCTTTTTCTTCTTTTTTTTCGTCTAATGCATACCCCATCAGTGCAGCAATGCTTATTCAATACCGCCAGCAGATGGAGACACTGGGGGATAATTTTCTAAGGATTTATACTGATTTTTCCTGTCTGAATTTGTCGCACAGAAAGTTGCAGGCCAAATATGTGTGACATTTCTGCGACTTTAGCTTCTAGAGCATTTTTACAACATTATACATAGGTGCTGAATACATAAAAAGCGACTGTTCAGCGACAGACAAGTCGCATCGGCTGAAAGTAGGCCAGAATGTCAGTCCATGTTGGAGCAGGTTTAGATACAGTCTAAAGTATAGATCTCAAAGTCTGTGCACAGAATTTAGCAAGGGCCTCGCACCTTCTGATGCATCAGGTAGGTGCACAATAGCATAGCCTAACCCTCTGTACTTTGGTCTATATTGATGCGGGACATAGACAGCCAGCTGATGACCAATCCATTAGTGCAATGGATGGCTGGAAGCATTTGTCTTTGCCTTTGCAATACCACAGAAGCAATGCATGGTCAATGTACAGCAATGACACACCTGTGTGAACAGCCAGGAGACCCCCCCCCCCCCCCCCCATGTTATGTTACATAGTTACATAGTTAGTACGGTCGAAAAAAGACATATGTCCATCAAGTTCAACCAGGGAATTAAGGGGTAGGGGTGTGGCGCGATATTGGGGAAGGGATGAGATTTTATATTTCTTCATAAGCATTAATCTTATTTTGTCAATTAGGAACATTCAGCACCCACCCGCTATCAAGGCAGCTGCCTATCATGTCATGCCCTACCTGCACAGGTGTGCTGGCTACTCAAATGATCCAATTAAGGAGGCCATTTAGTCAGCAGCAGCAGAAGTCCTGTGCCTGGACGCTCCAACAGCGGCCAGACACAAGCAGAAGCAGCAGAAGCAGCAGCACCACCTTTTGTTTTTTGGCTGCAGCAGCAGCAAGGCCCACAGGGCTGGCTAGCTGGCTAGCCAGCAAGCAGGTAGCAATGAAAGTAGGAATCTTTCTTTTTAACCCTGTAAGGGGGTGGTGCACTGTACCCGAAGATACTGCCATATCGGGTCAATGCATAGGGCGACGGAAGCAAGCTTCGAAATCGGCCCCCGTTCTCAAAAATCCATTTAATATATGGTCCCCAGATAGGGGACGTATCAGATATTAAACTGATAAGAACAGATACTACACTTGATCTTAGCCAAAAGGCCGAGAAGCGATAACCGTGAAAGGGGCGGGCCCAACAAGGTCCCCTTCATGGGCACTATCACTGCTTGCTGTCAGGGAGGCTGCCAGACAATTTTCCATGCACACTCTGGGCTGGGGGGCAGTCAACCACCAGTACACACAGCAGAACCTAAACCCATACCATTATTGCTAAGCAGCAAGACAGGGGCCCATTGCACTCCCACGGGGCCTTTTTAAATGCAATCCATAACCCGGATTTTCCAGGAACCCTTCTTACTCCTCCTACTTGCATGTGACACTGGGCTTAGGATCTGCATAGGAAACACACACACAAGCACACACCTACCTTTGTTGCCTGCAGATGCCTCCTTGGCTGTCCCCAAACGGTATCAAACCAACACCCACGGGAAGCTGTAAGCATAGAGGACATGCCTGCACCCCATTGGACTTACCTGTGTGGGTTAAATCCGGGTTATTTGACAACCTATGGCGGTGATGGTTCTGCTCAGGCAGAGCAGTGCTGATGCTCCTCATAAAGCTGTCGCTGCTGTGAAGGTTCTAGGTGACATCACAAATCCCTATGGTTACATACACAACAAAGCTGGGTTGTTGTTGTTTACACTCTGCAAGGCCTGTGGAAGTGAGTGACATCATAGCACTGTAGTTCTGAGGGTTCTAGATGGATGCAACAATCTCCTGTTGCTTCTATGAAGGCCATAATAGACGACATCACCAAACAGCTCCATAGTCACATACACAGCAAAGGAGAGATGTTGTTTACACCTAGTGATGTCAGTGGTATTGAGTGACATCACAGCACAGTGCTAAGGCTCCTGGGCCTGGACACAGCAGCGGCTGCAATATCTCAACGGAGAATACGTTTATATATATGTGTGTGTGTGCGCGTATATATATATATATATATATATATATATATATATATATATATATTTCTCCGCCGAAATCACTTTTAAACCCATTTCCACCTTTTTTTCCCTTCTCTTCCTCTTACTTTTTTTTCACGTTTTTTTACGTTTTTCTCCTTTTCGCCTCTTTTCTGGGCGTATTATTCTTCTTTTTCTTCTTTTTTTTCGTCTAATGCATACCCCATCAGTGCAGCAATGCTTATTCAATACCGCCAGCAGATGGAGACACTGGGGGATAATTTTCTAAGGATTTATACTGATTTTTCCTGTCTGAATTTGTCGCACAGAAAGTTGCAGGCCAAATATGTGTGACATTTCTGCGACTTTAGCTTCTAGAGCATTTTTACAACATTATACATAGGTGCTGAATACATAAAAAGCGACTGTTCAGCGACAGACAAGTCGCATCGGCTGAAAGTAGGCCAGAATGTCAGTCCATGTTGGAGCAGGTTTAGATACAGTCTAAAGTATAGATCTCAAAGTCTGTGCACAGAATTTAGCAAGGGCCTCGCACCTTCTGATGCATCAGGTAGGTGCACAATAGCATAGCCTAACCCTCTGTACTTTGGTCTATATTGATGCGGGACATAGACAGCCAGCTGATGACCAATCCATTAGTGCAATGGATGGCTGGAAGCATTTGTCTTTGCCTTTGCAATACCACAGAAGCAATGCATGGTCAATGTACAGCAATGACACACCTGTGTGAACAGCCAGGAGACCCCCCCCCCCCCCCCCCATGTTATGTTACATAGTTACATAGTTAGTACGGTCGAAAAAAGACATATGTCCATCAAGTTCAACCAGGGAATTAAGGGGTAGGGGTGTGGCGCGATATTGGGGAAGGGATGAGATTTTATATTTCTTCATAAGCATTAATCTTATTTTGTCAATTAGGAACATTCAGCACCCACCCGCTATCAAGGCAGCTGCCTATCATGTCATGCCCTACCTGCACAGGTGTGCTGGCTACTCAAATGATCCAATTAAGGAGGCCATTTAGTCAGCAGCAGCAGAAGTCCTGTGCCTGGACGCTCCAACAGCGGCCAGACACAAGCAGAAGCAGCAGAAGCAGCAGCACCACCTTTTGTTTTTTGGCTGCAGCAGCAGCAAGGCCCACAGGGCTGGCTAGCTGGCTAGCCAGCAAGCAGGTAGCAATGAAAGTAGGAATCTTTCTTTTTAACCCTGTAAGGGGGTGGTGCACTGTACCCGAAGATACTGCCATATCGGGTCAATGCATAGGGCGACGGAAGCAAGCTTCGAAATCGGCCCCCGTTCTCAAAAATCCATTTAATATATGGTCCCCAGATAGGGGACGTATCAGATATTAAACTGATAAGAACAGATACTACACTTGATCTTAGCCAAAAGGCCGAGAAGCGATAACCGTGAAAGGGGCGGGCCCAACAAGGTCCCCTTCATGGGCACTATCACTGCTTGCTGTCAGGGAGGCTGCCAGACAATTTTCCATGCACACTCTGGGCTGGGGGGCAGTCAACCACCAGTACACACAGCAGAACCTAAACCCATACCATTATTGCTAAGCAGCAAGACAGGGGCCCATTGCACTCCCACGGGGCCTTTTTAAATGCAATCCATAACCCGGATTTGCCAGGAACCCTTCTTACTCCTCCTACTTGCATGTGACACTGGGCTTAGGATCTGCATAGGAAACACACACACAAGCACACACCTACCTTTGTTGCCTGCAGATGCCTCCTTGGCTGTCCCCAAACGGTATCAAACCAACACCCACGGGAAGCTGTAAGCATAGAGGACATGCCTGCACCCCATTGGACTTACCTGTGTGGGTTAAATCCGGGTTATTTGACAACCTATGGCGGTGATGGTTCTGCTCAGGCAGAGCAGTGCTGATGCTCCTCATAAAGCTGTCGCTGCTGTGAAGGTTCTAGGTGACATCACAAATCCCTATGGTTACATACACAACAAAGCTGGGTTGTTGTTGTTTACACTCTGCAAGGCCTGTGGAAGTGAGTGACATCATAGCACTGTAGTTCTGAGGGTTCTAGATGGATGCAACAATCTCCTGTTGCTTCTATGAAGGCCATAATAGACGACATCACCAAACAGCTCCATAGTCACATACACAGCAAAGGAGAGATGTTGTTTACACCTAGTGATGTCAGTGGTATTGAGTGACATCACAGCACAGTGCTAAGGCTCCTGGGCCTGGACACAGCAGCGGCTGCAATATCTCAACGGAGAATACGTTTATATATATGTGTGTGTGTGCGCGTATATATATATATATATATATATATATATATATATATATATATTTCTCCGCCGAAATCACTTTTAAACCCATTTCCACCTTTTTTTCCCTTCTCTTCCTCTTACTTTTTTTTCACGTTTTTTTACGTTTTTCTCCTTTTCGCCTCTTTTCTGGGCGTATTATTCTTCTTTTTCTTCTTTTTTTTCGTCTAATGCATACCCCATCAGTGCAGCAATGCTTATTCAATACCGCCAGCAGATGGAGACACTGGGGGATAATTTTCTAAGGATTTATACTGATTTTTCCTGTCTGAATTTGTCGCACAGAAAGTTGCAGGCCAAATATGTGTGACATTTCTGCGACTTTAGCTTCTAGAGCATTTTTACAACATTATACATAGGTGCTGAATACATAAAAAGCGACTGTTCAGCGACAGACAAGTCGCATCGGCTGAAAGTAGGCCAGAATGTCAGTCCATGTTGGAGCAGGTTTAGATACAGTCTAAAGTATAGATCTCAAAGTCTGTGCACAGAATTTAGCAAGGGCCTCGCACCTTCTGATGCATCAGGTAGGTGCACAATAGCATAGCCTAACCCTCTGTACTTTGGTCTATATTGATGCGGGACATAGACAGCCAGCTGATGACCAATCCATTAGTGCAATGGATGGCTGGAAGCATTTGTCTTTGCCTTTGCAATACCACAGAAGCAATGCATGGTCAATGTACAGCAATGACACACCTGTGTGAACAGCCAGGAGACCCCCCCCCCCCCCCCCCCATGTTATGTTACATAGTTACATAGTTAGTACGGTCGAAAAAAGACATATGTCCATCAAGTTCAACCAGGGAATTAAGGGGTAGGGGTGTGGCGCGATATTGGGGAAGGGATGAGATTTTATATTTCTTCATAAGCATTAATCTTATTTTGTCAATTAGGAACATTCAGCACCCACCCGCTATCAAGGCAGCTGCCTATCATGTCATGCCCTACCTGCACAGGTGTGCTGGCTACTCAAATGATCCAATTAAGGAGGCCATTTAGTCAGCAGCAGCAGAAGTCCTGTGCCTGGACGCTCCAACAGCGGCCAGACACAAGCAGAAGCAGCAGAAGCAGCAGCACCACCTTTTGTTTTTTGGCTGCAGCAGCAGCAAGGCCCACAGGGCTGGCTAGCTGGCTAGCCAGCAAGCAGGTAGCAATGAAAGTAGGAATCTTTCTTTTTAACCCTGTAAGGGGGTGGTGCACTGTACCCGAAGATACTGCCATATCGGGTCAATGCATAGGGCGACGGAAGCAAGCTTCGAAATCGGCCCCCGCGTTCTCAAAAATCCATTTAATATATGGTCCCCAGATAGGGGACGTATCAGATATTAAACTGATAAGAACAGATACTACACTTGATCTTAGCCAAAAGGCCGAGAAGCGATAACCGTGAAAGGGGCGGGCCCAACAAGGTCCCCTTCATGGGCACTATCACTGCTTGCTGTCAGGGAGGCTGCCAGACAATTTTCCATGCACACTCTGGGCTGGGGGGCAGTCAACCACCAGTACACACAGCAGAACCTAAAGCCATACCATTATTGCTAAGCAGCAAGACAGGGGCCCATTGCACTCCCACGGGGCCTTTTTAAATGCAATCCATAACCCGGATTTGCCAGGAACCCTTCTTACTCCTCCTACTTGCATGTGACACTGGGCTTAGGATCTGCATAGGAAACACACACACAAGCACACACCTACCTTTGTTGCCTGCAGATGCCTCCTTGGCTGTCCCCAAACGGTATCAAACCAACACCCACGGGAAGCTGTAAGCATAGAGGACATGCCTGCACCCCATTGGACTTACCTGTGTGGGTTAAATCCGGGTTATTTGACAACCTATGGCGGTGATGGTTCTGCTCAGGCAGAGCAGTGCTGATGCTCCTCATAAAGCTGTCGCTGCTGTGAAGGTTCTAGGTGACATCACAAATCCCTATGGTTACATACACAACAAAGCTGGGTTGTTGTTGTTTACACTCTGCAAGGCCTGTGGAAGTGAGTGACATCATAGCACTGTAGTTCTGAGGGTTCTAGATGGATGCAACAATCTCCTGTTGCTTCTATGAAGGCCGTAATAGACGACATCACCAAACAGCTCCATAGTCACATACACAGCAAAGGAGAGATGTTGTTTACACCTAGTGATGTCAGTGGTATTGAGTGACATCACAGCACAGTGCTAAGGCTCCTGGGCCTGGACACAGCAGCGGCTGCAATATCTCAACGGAGAATACGTTTATATATATGTGTGTGTGTGCGCGTATATATATATATATATATATATATATATATATATATATATATATATATTTCTCCGCCGAAATCACTTTTAAACCCATTTCCACCTTTTTTTCCCTTCTCTTCCTCTTACTTTTTTTTCACGTTTTTTTACGTTTTTCTCCTTTTCGCCTCTTTTCTGGGCGTATTATTCTTCTTTTTCTTCTTTTTTTTCGTCTAATGCATACCCCATCAGTGCAGCAATGCTTATTCAATACCGCCAGCAGATGGAGACACTGGGGGATAATTTTCTAAGGATTTATACTGATTTTTCCTGTCTGAATTTGTCGCACAGAAAGTTGCAGGCCAAATATGTGTGACATTTCTGCGACTTTAGCTTCTAGAGCATTTTTACAACATTATACATAGGTGCTGAATACATAAAAAGCGACTGTTCAGCGACAGACAAGTCGCATCGGCTGAAAGTAGGCCAGAATGTCAGTCCATGTTGGAGCAGGTTTAGATACAGTCTAAAGTATAGATCTCAAAGTCTGTGCACAGAATTTAGCAAGGGCCTCGCACCTTCTGATGCATCAGGTAGGTGCACAATAGCATAGCCTAACCCTCTGTACTTTGGTCTATATTGATGCGGGACATAGACAGCCAGCTGATGACCAATCCATTAGTGCAATGGATGGCTGGAAGCATTTGTCTTTGCCTTTGCAATACCACAGAAGCAATGCATGGTCAATGTACAGCAATGACACACCTGTGTGAACAGCCAGGAGACCCCCCCCCATGTTATGTTACATAGTTACATAGTTAGTACGGTCGAAAAAAGACATATGTCCATCAAGTTCAACCAGGGAATTAAGGGGTAGGGGTGTGGCGCGATATTGGGGAAGGGATGAGATTTTATATTTCTTCATAAGCATTAATCTTATTTTGTCAATTAGGAACATTCAGCACCCACCCGCTATCAAGGCAGCTGCCTATCATGTCATGCCCTACCTGCACAGGTGTGCTGGCTACTCAAATGATCCAATTAAGGAGGCCATTTAGTCAGCAGCAGCAGAAGTCCTGTGCCTGGACGCTCCAACAGCGGCCAGACACAAGCAGAAGCAGCAGCACCACCTTTTGTTTTTTGGCTGCAGCAGCAGCAAGGCCCACAGGGCTGGCTAGCTGGCTAGCCAGCAAGCAGGTAGCAATGAAAGTAGGAATCTTTCTTTTTAACCCTGTAAGGGGGTGGTGCACTGTACCCGAAGATACTGCCATATCGGGTCAATGCATAGGGCGACGGAAGCAAGCTTCGAAATCGGCCCCCGTTCTCAAAAATCCATTTAATATATGGTCCCCAGATAGGGGACGTATCAGATATTAAACTGATAAGAACAGATACTACACTTGATCTTAGCCAAAAGGCCGAGAAGCGATAACCGTGAAAGGGGCGGGCCCAACAAGGTCCCCTTCATGGGCACTATCACTGCTTGCTGTCAGGGAGGCTGCCAGACAATTTTCCATGCACACTCTGGGCTGGGGGGCAGTCAACCACCAGTACACACAGCAGAACCTAAACCCATACCATTATTGCTAAGCAGCAAGACAGGGGCCCATTGCACTCCCACGGGGCCTTTTTAAATGCAATCCATAACCCGGATTTTCCAGGAACCCTTCTTACTCCTCCTACTTGCATGTGACACTGGGCTTAGGATCTGCATAGGAAACACACACACAAGCACACACCTACCTTTGTTGCCTGCAGATGCCTCCTTGGCTGTCCCCAAACGGTATCAAACCAACACCCACGGGAAGCTGTAAGCATAGAGGACATGCCTGCACCCCATTGGACTTACCTGTGTGGGTTAAATCCGGGTTATTTGACAACCTATGGCGGTGATGGTTCTGCTCAGGCAGAGCAGTGCTGATGCTCCTCATAAAGCTGTCGCTGCTGTGAAGGTTCTAGGTGACATCACAAATCCCTATGGTTACATACACAACAAAGCTGGGTTGTTGTTGTTTACACTCTGCAAGGCCTGTGGAAGTGAGTGACATCATAGCACTGTAGTTCTGAGGGTTCTAGATGGATGCAACAATCTCCTGTTGCTTCTATGAAGGCCATAATAGACGACATCACCAAACAGCTCCATAGTCACATACACAGCAAAGGAGAGATGTTGTTTACACCTAGTGATGTCAGTGGTATTGAGTGACATCACAGCACAGTGCTAAGGCTCCTGGGCCTGGACACAGCAGCGGCTGCAATATCTCAACGGAGAATACGTTTATATATATGTGTGTGTGTGCGCGTATATATATATATATATATATATATATATATATATATATATATATATATTTCTCCGCCGAAATCACTTTTAAACCCATTTCCACCTTTTTTTCCCTTCTCTTCCTCTTACTTTTTTTTCACGTTTTTTTACGTTTTTCTCCTTTTCGCCTCTTTTCTGGGCGTATTATTCTTCTTTTTCTTCTTTTTTTTCGTCTAATGCATACCCCATCAGTGCAGCAATGCTTATTCAATACCGCCAGCAGATGGAGACACTGGGGGATAATTTTCTAAGGATTTATACTGATTTTTCCTGTCTGAATTTGTCGCACAGAAAGTTGCAGGCCAAATATGTGTGACATTTCTGCGACTTTAGCTTCTAGAGCATTTTTACAACATTATACATAGGTGCTGAATACATAAAAAGCGACTGTTCAGCGACAGACAAGTCGCATCGGCTGAAAGTAGGCCAGAATGTCAGTCCATGTTGGAGCAGGTTTAGATACAGTCTAAAGTATAGATCTCAAAGTCTGTGCACAGAATTTAGCAAGGGCCTCGCACCTTCTGATGCATCAGGTAGGTGCACAATAGCATAGCCTAACCCTCTGTACTTTGGTCTATATTGATGCGAGACATAGACAGCCAGCTGATGACCAATCCATTAGTGCAATGGATGGCTGGAAGCATTTGTCTTTGCCTTTGCAATACCACAGAAGCAATGCATGGTCAATGTACAGCAATGACACACCTGTGTGAACAGCCAGGAGACCCCCCCCCCCCCCCCATGTTATGTTACATAGTTACATAGTTAGTACGGTCGAAAAAAGACATATGTCCATCAAGTTCAACCAGGGAATTAAGGGGTAGGGGTGTGGCGCGATATTGGGGAAGGGATGAGATTTTATATTTCTTCATAAGCATTAATCTTATTTTGTCAATTAGGAACATTCAGCACCCACCCGCTATCAAGGCAGCTGCCTATCATGTCATGCCCTACCTGCACAGGTGTGCTGGCTACTCAAATGATCCAATTAAGGAGGCCATTTAGTCAGCAGCAGCAGAAGTCCTGTGCCTGGACGCTCCAACAGCGGCCAGACACAAGCAGAAGCAGCAGAAGCAGCAGCACCACCTTTTGTTTTTTGGCTGCAGCAGCAGCAAGGCCCACAGGGCTGGCTAGCTGGCTAGCCAGCAAGCAGGTAGCAATGAAAGTAGGAATCTTTCTTTTTAACCCTGTAAGGGGGTGGTGCACTGTACCCGAAGATACTGCCATATCGGGTCAATGCATAGGGCGACGGAAGCAAGCTTCGAAATCGGCCCCCGTTCTCAAAAATCCATTTAATATATGGTCCCCAGATAGGGGACGTATCAGATATTAAACTGATAAGAACAGATACTACACTTGATCTTAGCCAAAAGGCCGAGAAGCGATAACCGTGAAAGGGGCGGGCCCAACAAGGTCCCCTTCATGGGCACTATCACTGCTTGCTGTCAGGGAGGCTGCCAGACAATTTTCCATGCACACTCTGGGCTGGGGGGCAGTCAACCACCAGTACACACAGCAGAACCTAAACCCATACCATTATTGCTAAGCAGCAAGACAGGGGCCCATTGCACTCCCACGGGGCCTTTTTAAATGCAATCCATAACCCGGATTTGCCAGGAACCCTTCTTACTCCTCCTACTTGCATGTGACACTGGGCTTAGGATCTGCATAGGAAACACACACACAAGCACACACCTACCTTTGTTGCCTGCAGATGCCTCCTTGGCTGTCCCCAAACGGTATCAAACCAACACCCACGGGAAGCTGTAAGCATAGAGGACATGCCTGCACCCCATTGGACTTACCTGTGTGGGTTAAATCCGGGTTATTTGACAACCTATGGCGGTGATGGTTCTGCTCAGGCAGAGCAGTGCTGATGCTCCTCATAAAGCTGTCGCTGCTGTGAAGGTTCTAGGTGACATCACAAATCCCTATGGTTACATACACAACAAAGCTGGGTTGTTGTTGTTTACACTCTGCAAGGCCTGTGGAAGTGAGTGACATCATAGCACTGTAGTTCTGAGGGTTCTAGATGGATGCAACAATCTCCTGTTGCTTCTATGAAGGCCATAATAGACGACATCACCAAACAGCTCCATAGTCACATACACAGCAAAGGAGAGATGTTGTTTACACCTAGTGATGTCAGTGGTATTGAGTGACATCACAGCACAGTGCTAAGGCTCCTGGGCCTGGACACAGCAGCGGCTGCAATATCTCAACGGAGAATACGTTTATATATATGTGTGTGTGTGCGCGTATATATATATATATATATATATATATATATATATATATATATTTCTCCGCCGAAATCACTTTTAAACCCATTTCCACCTTTTTTTCCCTTCTCTTCCTCTTACTTTTTTTTCACGTTTTTTTACGTTTTTCTCCTTTTCGCCTCTTTTCTGGGCGTATTATTCTTCTTTTTCTTCTTTTTTTTCGTCTAATGCATACCCCATCAGTGCAGCAATGCTTATTCAATACCGCCAGCAGATGGAGACACTGGGGGATAATTTTCTAAGGATTTATACTGATTTTTCCTGTCTGAATTTGTCGCACAGAAAGTTGCAGGCCAAATATGTGTGACATTTCTGCGACTTTAGCTTCTAGAGCATTTTTACAACATTATACATAGGTGCTGAATACATAAAAAGCGACTGTTCAGCGACAGACAAGTCGCATCGGCTGAAAGTAGGCCAGAATGTCAGTCCATGTTGGAGCAGGTTTAGATACAGTCTAAAGTATAGATCTCAAAGTCTGTGCACAGAATTTAGCAAGGGCCTCGCACCTTCTGATGCATCAGGTAGGTGCACAATAGCATAGCCTAACCCTCTGTACTTTGGTCTATATTGATGCGGGACATAGACAGCCAGCTGATGACCAATCCATTAGTGCAATGGATGGCTGGAAGCATTTGTCTTTGCCTTTGCAATACCACAGAAGCAATGCATGGTCAATGTACAGCAATGACACACCTGTGTGAACAGCCAGGAGACCCCCCCCCCCCCCCCCATGTTATGTTACATAGTTACATAGTTAGTACGGTCGAAAAAAGACATATGTCCATCAAGTTCAACCAGGGAATTAAGGGGTAGGGGTGTGGCGCGATATTGGGGAAGGGATGAGATTTTATATTTCTTCATAAGCATTAATCTTATTTTGTCAATTAGGAACATTCAGCACCCACCCGCTATCAAGGCAGCTGCCTATCATGTCATGCCCTACCTGCACAGGTGTGCTGGCTACTCAAATGATCCAATTAAGGAGGCCATTTAGTCAGCAGCAGCAGAAGTCCTGTGCCTGGACGCTCCAACAGCGGCCAGACACAAGCAGAAGCAGCAGAAGCAGCAGCACCACCTTTTGTTTTTTGGCTGCAGCAGCAGCAAGGCCCACAGGGCTGGCTAGCTGGCTAGCCAGCAAGCAGGTAGCAATGAAAGTAGGAATCTTTCTTTTTAACCCTGTAAGGGGGTGGTGCACTGTACCCGAAGATACTGCCATATCGGGTCAATGCATAGGGCGACGGAAGCAAGCTTCGAAATCGGCCCCCGTTCTCAAAAATCCATTTAATATATGGTCCCCAGATAGGGGACGTATCAGATATTAAACTGATAAGAACAGATTTTTTTTTTTTTTTTTATTTTTTTTTTTTCCTCAGTTACAGACTATTGTTTGGACGATCATCAGGTCACCTACCAAGACTCGTCACTTAAAACAATATCTGAAAAAACATCATACGGAAAAAACTAACTAAGGGAACCGAGTGCCAAGAAAAAGTGACCAAAAAACAAAACAAAAAAACATGTCAAAAACAATCACAGAAATTGGTCAAAAACTTACAGCTTTCTCCTTTACGTACTTCTTATAAATTCTTCCATCGTGTATGCATCCAGATTTTCTCCGCTTCTTCTTCACCAATTCTCTTTTTGTCCAGTAGAAAGATAGTAAAAATCCTTCCTAAAAACAATCTTTTCAATTCCCTCGGAGAAATAACAACATTTTTAAAAACAAGCAAATTGCGTGAGTCCCATAAAACCTCTTTAAAAACAGAAAAAAGAATCCAATTAGTACGTGTATCTTCCTTTTTACTAAGATCTTGACCAATAAAAACTTTCTCAAAAGAAAAACTGTTATATCCAGTGAGTTGGATTAAAAACCTCTTTAAAAACATAAAAAATTCTTTTGCATAAAAACAGTCCCAATAAAGGTGCACAAAGTCTTCTCTACCTCCACATCCCTCTCTTGGGCATCTGTCACTTATTCTCAAACCTCTTCCATTTAAAAAAGATCGGGTTGGGAGGCAGCCATGAAAGGACATCCAACTAACGTCTTTTTGTCTGTTTGATAGTCCAATAACTTTAAAAAACTTCCAAATCTTCACAGACTGAGCATTAGTGCAGAATGGTACTTCATATAATCTCTCATTTTTCCTTATTTCCTGTTCTATTTTCTTTTTATCAGGTTCACCTAAAGAGCTCAAACCAAATTGATCATTGAAAGACCTGAGGAGCACATAGAAGGTAGGTATCACATGTGCTATGGGTCTCCTCAAATCCCTCTCACACCAGCCCCATTTGGAAAACAACCATCCTGCAAGGTATTTACTCATGTCTGCCGCCCTATTATTGCACTGTATCAATTTAAAAATTAAAAGAAAATAGTGCACCTTTAAAAACAGATCAATGTTTGGAAAGTTATATCCGCCCAAATTCATACTCTTCATCACTTCTTCTCTTTTCATTTTCTCCATCTTAGACCCCCAGAAGAACACAAAAAGCTTCCTTGTAACTCTCCTAGTCCATAACTTCCCTGGAAGAAGCACCATAGCCGTATACAAGAGAAGCGGTAGGATTACAGACTTAATGATAAGAACTTTCCCTTTAAGTGACAAGTTCCTTAACCTCCAGAAGGATAGCTTCTTCTCAATTTTACTGTCCAAAGTCTCATAACTTTTCTTTCCTTTGAGGTCTTTGTCAAATATCACTCCTAGCACTTCAATGTCTTCTTTTTCCTTAACATCATCCACTACTATATTCTCTTGGTTCCCAAAACTGCATAATTGGCACTTCCCCCAGTTCACATTCATCCCAGCCACACAACAAAAAATCCTCACATGCAAATTTACTCTGTTGAGATCTGCTTGGGATGTACAAGTAAAAACCACATCGTCCATATAACTTAAAACCTTTAACTTACTACCATCACTACCTGGAATAAAAACACCACTCACACATTTATCTTTCTGCACATTCTTCAACAGGCCCTCTATAACGCATATAAACAGAATTGGGGAGAGTGGGCATCCCTGTCTGACTCCAGACAAGACATTAAAAGCAGGCCCCACATGCCCATTTACTAAAATCTGACTTGTCACCCCATGATAAAAACTCATAATAACAGATAATAACTTTTCTGGAATACCTAAGTGTTTCAAAGCAATGAACATAAAATCATGTGCAACCTTATCATAAGCCTTTTCGAAATCTATGGACTCAACAAACAGTGCATTCTTGTTAAAGTTACTGTAATAAATAGAGTCTCTTAAAAGCAACAAATTATCTGTTATTTTTCTTTTCGGTACTGCACAAACTTGGTATTCTCCCACAAGGTGGTCCACTACATCACTCAGTCTATTAGCCACAATCTTAGCAATTATCTTGTAGTCACAATTTAATAAAGTTATAGGTCTCCAATTTTTAAGATCTCTGCCATCACCTTTTTTATGAATTAATGTTATGACCCCTTTCTTCATAGATTCAGCTAAAACACCTGAGTTAAAAACATATTGCACCACCCGTGTAAACTCTTTACTTAAAATATTCCAGAACGCGGAATAAAACTCAGCGGGGAGACCATCACAGCCTGGTGTCTTCCCTTTGGCCATCTTATCCAGGGCCTGCTTGATCTCCCCTTCACTAACATCATCAATTAAAAAATCTACTTTTTCAACAGGAACATTATTTTCCAAAATATTACAATAATCATTCATCTCCGTCTCACTGGCTCTGCTCTTATTACTAAAGAGTGTCTCATAAAATCTGCCAATCTCCTTCACCATCTCCTGTCCAAAAACTTCCCCCGTAGGGGTAAAAACAGATTTAAAAACACCTTTAGCATTAAAACATTTTTTAAAGAAATACCGTGTACACTGCTCATTTTCTTCTAGGTGCTGCACTTTAGACTTATATACAATATTCCTTCCCTTTTCCAACAACCTTTTTTTCATCTCCCCCTTCACCTTAACAATCTCATCCTCCACCTCCACACCAACACGTTTAAACTTATAGAGAGTCTCTAACCGGGATACAAGCCTTTCATCACTCCTCCTCTTCTCTTGTGCTCTCTTTATGCAAAACATCTTAAAGAAATTAGAAAACTCTCCTTTAGCCCATTCCCACCACACTAAGACATTACTAAAATCAGGTTGTTTAGAAACACAGGATAAAAACACATGATTAAAACCAGCCATTACTTCCTCATCTTCCAATAGACTTACATTTAATTTCCAGAGCCCCCTCCCAAAATGAAGGGACTCTGTGACACTTATCTCAGCCGACACCATCTTGTGGTCTGAGAAAGTTGACATCATTTGATTGCACCGGACCACCTTAATCCCATCAGAGACCAGGATGTAATCGATCCGGGATTTACAGCGGCCACTATCTGATATGTACGTATATCTTTCATCAGTGCTAACCATCAGTCCAACATCAGTAAAATGCAAGTCTTGAATAATTTGATTTAAAACATTGGAAGTAATATCAGTTCTAACCTCAGCAGAGCT